>NC_084480.1:290419481-290511981 GCF_030035675.1 Rhineura floridana
CCAGCCACATGACAATGGACCAAGGGTTATATGTAACCCTGAGGCCGCAGGTTGCCCACCCCTCTGTTATGCAAATATTCCTTTTCTTCATTAATAGGTTAAAAAACTGGGTATGTGCATTCATCTTCAATAGGCTACACAACGAAGAAAACTTTAAAAACTTTGTTGATCAGCAATGCAAATTCTCATTCACCCCTGCTTTTTTAATTAACTTTTTAATTTTCAAACACAAAGATAGTGTTGATGATGACTGGTAAGCTTGGGCTGGAAGATGTACTGATCTAATGCTGTTCTTTGGAAATCTGCAGAGAAATGAATCTCAGGGAACAAATGAAATGATAATGGGATTTCAGTTCATCAGGGTTCAATTCCACAAAATAAATGTTCAGTTTCACAGATTGTTTGTTGCGAAAAAAGGTGTCTTTTCCTGTAATGAACAGAACTGACTGAAGATTTAGACTGCAGTTAGAAGCATTTTTTTTATATCAAGGGTTCATAGGTTATGTGGATTGCAAAGAAAAGATCCTCTGATGGCTGTGAACCCAACTGGCCAGCTAAGCTGAGCAGATTTAAAGGAAGATAAGTATCCTTTGCCTTTAATCAGGGGGGTAGTGAGACAATCTTTATTGGGAGGGCAGAGATAAAAATTGGGAGGCAGTGTGCTGGACTATGACCTGGGAGACCAGGGTTCAAATCCCCACACAGCCATGAAGCTCACTGGGTGAACTTGGGCCAGTCACTGTCTCTCAGCCTCAGAGGAAGGCAATGGTAAACCACCTCTGAATACGGCTTACCATGAAAATCCTATTCATAGGGTCGCCATAAGTCGGAATTGACGTGAAGGCAGTCCATTTCCATTTTCCAAGGTTGGGGCATTGGTCACTATAACAGAGGTTTCGGGGGGTAGGTTTTCATAGGTAATTATAAATCTCTCCCTCAATTTATGCATTTTAATTAAGAACTACAACTTGTGCAGTTTACAAAAAAGGAAATCAATTAAATACAATATTTTCCACATGCAAAATAGTCGTGTAAACTAAATAACAGTAATTAGGAAGTAAATGTATATTGTGCCATAATGATCTACCATAATGATCTGAACTGTTAATAAAGTTCTACCATAATGATCTGAACTGTTAATGCGTTGTGATTTCTCTGCAAACTTGCAGAGGAACTGTTCACTCTAAATCCCTCCAAAATTGTTACTTTCAAAAGCCAAGATTACTAACTTTTTTTTTCTGTGATGAAGCACTGAACACCTGTATGGTGTCAACACATTTGTCAATGAATGAATTTTCACCCATAGCTGTAGATGCACCTAAGGTGAGTCCTACAGCATACAAAGTGTACTTGCGTGGAAAGGCTTCCTTGTACAGGTACAATGTTGTAGTAAGCTCGTGAACTGTGAGTTCAGTTCTCCTGAGGCAGCTACTTCCCGGAACTAACTACCCTGGTCTCCTTTGCCATGCCAGGAAAGCAATTAAGAGAAGTTCCACTTTAAAAATTAAATTAGTACCTATAAACATCACTTTTCATAAGGAAATGCTTGACAGCATGTCACATAAGAACGATACGTCTCTCTGAACTACAGGTGCTAGAATTAACTGTACAAGCACACAATCTCTGTTCCACAGAAAAGCCCTGGGCCAGCCAGCTAACACTGCTTCTGATAGCTGTACCAGGAAATCTCACACACCCTATTTTGGTAGTACATGTGTTTGCAAGAGAAAAGTTAAAGGTTAATTATTGATAATGATTTTCACAGTTGGATGGAGGACTAAAACTGTTGCAACTAAGGTTCTAGCCACATTATACTCTTCAAAACCATTTTGAAATGGAACCAGATTGAAAGGATATCTTTTTCAGCTTTTTTAACAAACTAGGGAAGAAATGCTCCCCAGAAATACATGCACACACAATATTCCAGCTCCCCATTGCCTGGGCTAAGTTAGTAAGATCTCATTAGGCTTCCTGGGCCTTGGAGAGCCCTCTCACCCAGCTCTCTGCTTCTCCTCAGGTCCTGCCCTAGACTAGGCTAGGCTGCTGCACTGTCTAGGCTCAAAAGCCTTGGTACACCCACCAGATGCACTAATTGCCCCACCACCTGCAGAGGCTGCTGCCTGAGCACTACAAAGGAGGGGGATGTCAGTGTTGCCAACAAGAAAAAGTATTTCCCACCACACCCACGACACAAATCCACCAAAATCTGACCTTAACCCACTAGACACCATGTCTGATAACCATGACTTCCTGGGAACTGCACCTTAGTAATTGTGGGCCCCCCATGTAGCTGGTCATGCTCTCGACCTTGTATTTGTCTCTGGAGGGGCTGGTAGTGCTCTGAAAATGGGGACTATTTCTTCGAACCCCGTGTCATGGTCAGATCACTATCTGGTGAAAATGGACCTCTTATTGCCACACACCCTCCGCAGGGGACAGGGACCGATTCGGATGGTCCGCCCCAGACGCCTGATGGAGCCAATTGGATTCCTGAATGCGCTGGGAGATTTGGAGCTGTCTGAAGGCCGCCCGGTCGAAACCTTGGTGACAGAGTGGAATAGGGAGCTCACCAGGGCAATAGACTGGGTGGCTCCGAAACGTCCTCTCCCCCTGAATAGAACTCAGACGGCACCATGGTATACACCACGGTTGCGGGGTTTGAGGCAGGAGGTGAGACGGCTAGAACGCCGATGGTGGAAGTCTCGCTCCGAGGACAATCGGACACTGGTTAGAGCAGCAATAGCAGCCTACCAAGTGGCAACAAAGGCAGCAAAGAAGGGCTTCTTTGCTGCCTCTATTGCATCCGCAGAATGTTGTCCCAGGAGGTTGTTCCAAGTGGTCCGAAGCCTGGTCGGTCCAGCTGCCCAGGAACCCATGAAGCACTCTAAAGCCTCCTGTGACGCATTTGCAAAACATTTTGCTGATAAAATCGATCGCCTGAAGAGCGTAATTCCGCACGCCGTGGACACAGGAAGCGGGCCAGAGGCGATCAGTTGTGATCCGGTCCGGTGGGATCGGTTTCAGCCTCTTCCCTCTCAGGAAGTGGACAAGGTGCTCTCTACTGTGAGACCGACCACTTGTTTGTTTGACCCTTGCCCCACGTGGCTCATTGTGGGCTGCAAAGAGAGACTGAGTGAAGGGATCATGGCGGTGGTAAATGCTTCCTTGGAAGAGGGTGCATTGCCATCCGCCCTCAAGGAGGCGGTAATAAAGCCCATCTTGAAAAAACCCTCCTTGGATCCCCAAGATTTAAACAACTTTCGCCCAGTCTCCAATTTACCATTCTTGGGCAAGGTGATCGAACGTGTGGTGGCCAAACAGCTACAGACACACTTGGAGGAAACAGATTACTTAGATCCATTCCAATCGGGCTTCAGGACTGGATATGGAACTGAAACAGCCTTGGTCGCTCTGGTGGATGATTTAAGGAGGGCATTGGATAGGGGAGAACACTCCTTCCTCGTCCTCCTGGACCTCTCAGCGGCTTTTGACACCGTTGACCACGGTATCCTCCTGGATCGCCTGGAGGGAATGGGAATTGGGGGCACTGTTTTACGGTGGTTCCATTCCTATGTCTCAGGCAGGCACCAGAGGGTGGCATTGGGAGAGGAGGTTTCAGACCCTTGGCCTCTCAATTGTGGTGTGCCACAGGGTTCTATCCTCTCTCCCATGCTGTTTAACGTCTATGTAAAGCCGCTGGGAGCTATCATCAGGAGATTTGGGTTGCAGTGTCACCAATATGCGGATGACACTCAGCTCTATCTCTTATTTAAGTTCTCACCGGAGTTGGCTGTGGAGATTATTTCCAAGTGCCTGGAGTCTGTAAGTGAATGGATGGGAGGAAACAGGCTGAAACTGAACCCTGACAAGACCGAGGTACTGCTTGTGGGAGATAAGAGAAGGATAGGAGATATTGACCTGACGCTGAACGGGGTTAGATTGCCCCTGAAGGACCAGGTTCACAGCCTCGGGGTCATTCTTGACTCCCAGCTGTCCATGGAGGCTCAGGTGTCAGCGGTGAGCCGGGCAGCTTGGTATCAATTACGTCTGATACAGAGGCTGTGACCCTACCTTCCGGTCCATCTGCTCCCACGGGTGGTGCATGCCCTGGTCTCCTCTCGCTTAGACTACTGTAATGCGGTCTATGTGGGGCTACCCTTGAAGACGGTCCGGAAATTACAACTGGTACAGAATGCGGCGGCACAGTTGATTAAAAACAGCCACCACCGGGATCATATCACCCCAGTGCTGGAAGATCTGCACTGGCTACCAGTTGTGTACCGAGCCCAATTCAAGGTGTTGGTGTTAACCTTTAAAGCCCTATACGGTGTCGGTCCAGTTTATCTAAAGGAGCACCTCCAGCATCACCAAATATGCCGCCTGACGAGATCTGCCTCACAAGACCTTCTCTTGGTCCCACCAGTTAAGACAGCTAGGCTGGTGCGGACCAGAGAGAGGGCATTCTCAGTTGTGGCCCCCACCCTCTGGAACTCTCTGCCATACGACCTTCGCCATGCCCCCTCCCTGGTAGGTTTCCGCCAAGGATTGAAAACTTGGTTGTTTCAGCGGGCATACAAGTCTCCTAGATAATTTTAGTTTACAGTGTATAGATGTAGGTTGGTGGATTATAATTGTTTTATATGTTAAAACTGTATTTTATGTTGTATTTTTAATTGTGTACGCCGCCTAGAGTGGCCGTTCATTCGGCCAGATAGGCGGCCTAAAAATAAAATTTTATTATTTTATTATTATTATTATTGCGTTATTGTTAAACACTGTTACAAGGAATTGCTTAACAAGGTGGGTAATATAATTTAAAAGTACTAGCAACCACTGGTGTGTTGTATTTAAGTTTGGAACTGCAGATATAAATGTGTGTGTGTGTGTTTTAGATCTGAGAGAGGTATGGAAGTTTTACATTTCTGGTTTTGGGGGGGTTAAAATGGCATGTGTATGTGTGTTTGGTTAGCTACTCTGAGAACAGATGATGAAGTCGATGGTCCTTTGCCTGATCCAGCAGGCTCTTCCTGTGATGATTACAAGATGTACTGTTTATACAAAGGTTACACATTGTGGAATCACGTCATTAAATACAAACAGAGATTCCTCATTGGTGAGGCAAGTGCACTCTGTGCATGCTCAGGCCATCTGTTTCTGAGACTTGTATTTCCTAACCATCATGTCTCCTTTGGTGGTGCTTAGGCTGCATATCACACATTGATTGGGTAGAATATTGCCTGCACATTTTCCTCCTGTTAACCACTTGGCAAGAACCTCCTTGTCTTTATACCTTTAAAAAACAAGCACACCATAGGATCTGGAGACATGACTTAAAAACCATTCTTTCCGTCACTGGGTCATTGTGTTGTGTTGGGTAAATTACTCAGGTATCCTTTTGATCAAAGGGGTAGACAACTATCCATGGCTTACAGAAGAAATGAAACAATGGTTAAGTAGCACTTTAGAGGCAGTGCACAGGAAAAGAAATGCAAACAATGAAAAATACAAGAAAATATATGTATTCTTTAAAAAAAATAGAGTAGATTTTGGCTAGACAGTTTCATGAAATACATAATAGCTGAGGGGGGAGAATGAAATTGAAGTATTTGTAACAACCGCCAGATTCTGACCATAAAATGTTTGACATCCGCTAGATTTCCCACTAGCCACTGGACAGGAAAATTTGCCACCAGAAATGCACCTACAAACAGATTTTAGTGGAAAAATCATTAAATTGGCAACAATGGGACAGATGCTGTGCAATGCATAACAATACTGTCCCTCCTGCCCTCCTCCAGTTGCCATTCCTTAGATTTGCCAACCCCTCTCCCATCCATCAAGATTTATGTTCACTTCGTTCACACTTTCAACTCTCATATTTGCTGTGTTTGGTATTTACCCCCTTTTATCCATGAGGCAAAGATACTGTGGTTTCTTGAGGAGAACTTTACTGATCACATCCAGTCACATTCTTGGCCTAGTCCCTCCTGCCCCTTTTTCCTCTCCTCTTAGCTCCCCCCCTCAACTACTGGGCCCTGCCCAAGACAAACTTCTTAAACTCAAACTTATTATCAGAATACGACACTGTGTTTGCATTCTCTTGGTAACTTTGCCCTGCTCCTCTCTTTGGATGCCTAAACTGTATTTCTAAAAGCTCAACTGAGTTTTAAGTGACTGCAATGCTAGAAACTTGAGGAATGAAGGAACATTTCATTTGGAGGACCAATGCCTTCATTTGCACCCTCTGTCACTACACTCCTGCCTTCAATAGTTATCAGAAGAGAGAATTTCAGCAGATGCAGCTTTTTCACCTTTGATAAACTAAAATCCCTTTTTCTAAACACAACGTGGGTCGTGATAAGAGGCAGTGGCAATGGCATCATCCTAGAGCAGTGGCTGTCCTGCAAGTACATGCATACCTGGAACTACCCTTATCTTGTCACTGCTTCCTCACCCCCTGTCCTGAGGAGTGCCATTGGAGGAGTGGCACTGCTTCCACACACCCCTCCCATTAGTCACCACTGTCTACACACCTTTACAGGTGCACTTGGCCTGTTCCCCTTTACATCAACTCCCCCTAGTTGGCCAGCATTGTTGAAATGTATAGAACCATATGATTCTGGTAGGCTATTATTTTATGTCCAGTTTGTGGGTTTTCCAGTGGAATCTGATTAACTGCTTCCAGAAGTCAGACTAGACAGATCTGTGGTCTGAGCCAGCAGAACTCTTCTCATGTCGCTGGATTAGAATTCCCATCACATCCAAGGTGGTCAATGGTTAGAGATGATAAGAGTTCAACAACATCTAGAACACTGTTTCCCAACCTGTGAGTCATGACCCATAAGTGGGTCAGGAAGCCTGTGCAAGTGGGTTGCAGGCTTTATAAAAATGAAAATGGAAATGGACTGCCTTCAAGTTAATTTCATCTTATGGCAACCATATGAATAGGGTTTTCATAGTAAGCGGTATTCAGAGGTAGTTTACCATTGCCTTCCTCTGAGGCTGAGAGGCCCAAGGTCACCCAGTGAGCTTCATGGCTATGTGGGGATTCAAACCCTGGTCTCCCAGGTCGTAGTCTAAACTCTAAATAATTATTGCTTTCAATCTTTAACTGGCATGATGAACACATCTCTTTGTTTTGTTAGCATATTAAAATGCTGTGTTGACATTTGTAACTGAACGTCAGCACGGCTCAAGTCTTATATTTTAACACTTGGGAATCAGTCTCTGGCAGCTGGTGGCAGATCTGGTGCTGGTTCGCCACAAAGTCTTCACACAGTGAGTTCTGAGTGACTATTACACACAAAACAACTTCCTGTATGAGCACCTTGTAGCAAACTGTCATTAGATCTGCCACCAGGGTTAGTTAATAGTTAAGCCAAGGGTGATTTGAAATTTGCTTAGTCAAAATTTGTCCGCTACTTTCCTGCTGAAGAAACAGAGAAGTTTCAGTGGTGTCTCTCTGATGTCACTGGTGTCACCAAGTTGTCTTTGTCTGTGCAAAAAGAACAAGAATTGAACTATCAAGATAATTTTTATAACGGGAGGTTATCTGAATTTTGGTTTCTTCTAACTAGAATTATTCAGTTACCACTGGGTATTCTGAGCTTACTGATGAAGCAATATCTGTGCTGCTGCCATTTGGCAGTACATATCTTTGTGAAACAGGTTTTTCAGCAATGACTGCTATGAAGATGAAATACAATAGCAGGTTATGTATCAACTGAGACAACCATCTGACAACCATCAAACTACGCATTAACCTACCGATTGGCGAAATGCAAGCTCAGCCATCCCACTGATATTTGCCAAAATGGATTTTATCATGAATAAAACTATTAAAATATCCATAGTTTGTCATATTTAACACTGCTTGTGTAACCAAATGGTTTTAGAATAATTTTTATAGCTTATGAAGCAATATCCTGCAATCAGATGAATTGGTGTTCTTACATTCCCATAAAAAAAACTTGTGAATAACTTTGTAAGTACTATAAATAAATATAGGGGTGTTAAATACATTTTTGCTTGGGTGCCTCAAGTGATGGCTATAAAATAGGCAAACCTGCAGTTAAAATACATGAAACTGACAGCTTCCAAAGACCAATGGCCCAAAATTCATGTGACAATACACTGATGGCTCACCATAGTAAATAAATTTGGACTTGTGGGTCATCATACCAAAAAGGTTGGGAACCACTGATCTAAAATTACTACATTGGCTAACATGTCTGTGTTAGACTTCTCATATATGGACATATCAGATTTGGTCTCTTTTTCTCCACTGTGGAGCTTAGGTTGATATATGTCCCAAAGTTACATTCCATGCCCACAAGACTTTGTAACTGAGGTTGCAATCCTATGCACAATTACTTGGGGCTAAGCTTTATTGACCTTTATGGAACTGCTGAGTAAACACGCATAAGGCTGCATTGTTAATAACTTAACATCCAATTGTTGAAAGAACATACAGACAAATGCATAGAAATGCTGATGTTGGCATAGGGTGGTCCCTTATACATCATCAAAAAAAGGGGGGAAGGGAAATTGCATCACAAAAATAGGGGAAAAGGGACACAAAAAATTGCATACAATTTGTATATACTAATTTATATAGAGAGATGCAAATCTAGATATAATTAATATCATTAAAATATAAATGTAATACATCTCACCATAGTGTGGAAGGCTATGACCAGATTATTCTGTGTGCAGTCTGCTGTCCTGGTGTTGTTAATGGTAAATTTCAAGACCTCTGCTCACCCACCAAGATCCATTATGCTATTGGGGTGGGGGTGGGGGATGGTGTTTCACACAAGATAACAGAACTTAGGAAGCTGCCTTCTACTGAGTCAGCCCATTGGTCCATCTAGCTCAGTATTATCTAGACTGACAGGCAGTGAATCTCAGTTTACCTGTGTGCCTGCTCAGTCTATTGTCTAGGTTCTAACTGTTGAAGGGCAAATTTCTCCTCTCCTTTCTTTTGGATCATTATCTTTAAACCAGACAGCCCTTCAAATAGAGGATGCCTTCAAAAAGAGGGCTGTCCTCTGTAAAGTAGGACACATGGCCACCCTAGGGTCAAGGGAACCAGTCACCTGGGTTATCCATCTCTGCTGTTTCCATCCAGCTTCCTCTCCTGGTCAGCCTTCTCTCTTTCTGCCACTTGCATCATAGACCTTGTTCCTGAATCTGGGGGCTTTGGCAAAGAGTAGCTGTGTCCCCTGAATCCCCTCACACTTACACCTCACTTTATTTATTGTTTCTCACCTACACACTGATGGAGAAGTCTCACAATAAACAATTGATTTATTTTTCAGTAATCAGTAATCATTACTGAATAGCTAACATACCAACACACCATTCAGCCAACCTCCCCAGGGATTAATGGAGAGCTAACCTATGGCCCACTGGATGTTGCTGAACTATTTCCTCCTCATTCCCTCACATCTTTCTTTTCTTTTGAGCAACACACAATCTCCACACACATGACACTGAAAATATTTTGCAGGATGTAACTCTTCTTTACCAGGATAATGAAAGAGGAGGGGATTTCCATTATAGTCCCAGGAACACGTGAAAGGCAGAAATCAGACCAAAACAATGTACAAATATACAGAGGTAAGGAAAGTAAACTAGCAGTGGTTACATTTTCTCTGCTAGACATAATTGATATATTTTCCTGTGATTCAAACATAATTTTAGGTTTCTGAGGGGGAGGGAGGAATTTTTATTGCAAAATATTTTGCATTTAAAATACTATTTAATTATAGTTTGTTTCCTTAGGGATTTTATCACCATGTGATTTAATTTGGTATAGGTCCTAAGGGGCAGCATATTTTCAATTATGGAATATTTCCTCCAGAAACAATAATGGTTCAATGATTTATTGCAGGATCCTATTATAAGGTGGCTCTTGCAAGTGAAACTTGAATGCAATTGGCTTAACAATATAGCATAGACAGCACTAAAATGCATGCAAGCAGAACTTATGTTTTCTGCACGCAAGGGGGGGGGAATTTTGTATTTATATACTTTCATCCTTTTGCATAATACTTCAATTATTATATCTTTTTTAAAAAGGGAACTAGGAAAGCTGGGAGCTATGAAACATTTACGTTATCTCTTCAAAAAGTTCATTTTTGGAAAAGTATCATTTGGATAGGGATTAACTTAATCAGAGATTTTGAATCTTCTATACTTTAATTTTTAATCTTTCTCTCTCTTTTTTTTAAAAAAAGTCTGAATCTTAAAAAAGGCCTAAACCTATAGTCACAAAGCACTGCTAAAAAAAGAAAGAAAGAAAGAAAAGAAAGAGGGGAGGGAGGAGAGAGGAAAAAAAGAAAGTTTTAAAAGCAACCACCAGCTGTATGAGAGATAGTGAAAGCAGCAGATTTGTGACAGAGCAGAGCATGAAACCCATCAGCTGATGAGTGAAAATCCCTGGTTTCTAATTAATCGAGGTACACAGGCCAAGGGATGAAGAGGATCAGGGAAATGAAATCAGGAAAAAGATACCATCAGTCATTTCTGCGGCCCATTGTCATACTTCAGAATCTGCTGTAATGAATCACTCAGGCATTCCAGAGATACATTCAAATGGTGAAGAAAATTCATTGTCCGGTGAAGAGTGTCTGATAAAAATCTCTCCCCCCCCTCTTTGTCAGAAGCCTATGATCAGGAAAAGGGGAAGAAAAAAAAAGGAAATCCAGACAGCACAACAGGTGTGCTTTAGCAAGCCTGCTGAAATCTGCAAATGAACAGAGATACTAAAGAATGTTTTTGTACTAAAATTTCACCAAAATGGAGAAAAAGGGAGTATCTTGTAACAACAGGCAGCAGTGGAAGGGGGAGGGAGGACACCAGGGAGGGAAGGAGAGGAGACACGAGGATTAAGAGGGCTGAAAAGATACAACTTTTATTCCTGTTTGGGAAAATTTTGTCTGCATAAAAAAATTACATGGTGGGGGGAATGGAGGAAATATATATAGCCTGTTTAAAAATCCCATCCTAAATATGAGCTGTTTTAAGGTGACATTCAGGGCTTTGGTGTTTCTTTCTCAGGATGTTCCTCCAAGCCCCATGGTAAATTCTCTTTTGCTCACAAAGATTTAAAGGATACGTACTTGTTCCAGAACACACACACACACAGGCTATTATTTCACAGATTGTTCTGAATGTACATTTCACCCATGGTTCAACTTTTTGTCCCTGAACAATTTCTTTAGGCAGTTCAAAGTAGCATGCACCATTAGGTGACTTCTACAGATAATTGTTTTTAAATAATCAGGTACTGTACTGAGACATATAAGGATAGCTGATTCATTTTAAATTTAATTACCATAATATAGGGTTTCACTGTCTACAGTATCAATCACTAAGACACTTTATAGTTGATAATATTAAAATGGCAACAATAATGAGAATTTCTACTTCATGATGAAAATAATTTTAATCACGGGTAGATTACAAATCCATTTGCTGTTACAGTTACTGAGGATTCTATTATCTGCCTTCTATTGTGAAAGATGTTAAAACTTGTTTTCAGGAAATGTAAAAGATTATAGATGTATACAGCTTGTGCAAATTTTTCCAGCCAAGCTCAAATGACTGGCAGAAGAACAGCTTGAAATCTGCAGCTCTGGAGTTAGAGAATATGAAGCCGTTGGTACCAGTCTGGAAGTAAGATTCCTTCTAGACCAGACTAAAATTGCCCATGCTTTAGGCTCATGGCTCTCTATGTATGAGTCTCCCTGAGAGGATACAAGCTTGACAGAAAGGTACAAATTCCATTTTCTATATCTTGGGGTGGGGAGATATTGTGCCAAGTCCCCTTCCCTTCCAAGCAGTGCAAATACAGACCCTCTCAGGCATTAAGATAGCTTCTTCGTACTTCCACCCCCCACAGCAGTTGAGGGGGGGGCAGCCCAGGAGAGGGCATTCTCTGTGGCAGCTTCTAACATATGGAATAGTCTCCCCACAAAGGTACATCTGGTACCTTCATTATATAACCTTCATCATATGCTGAAGCTGCACTTCTTTGCCTTGCCTTTTGACGCTTGAGAAATATATTTGTAGGGCCCAACCTATTTTTCGGATTGTAAATTGTTTTAACTGATTTTAACCCACCCTGGGACCATATTGTGAAGGTAAGTAAGAAATCCAATACTTATCATCATCAACAACACTGACCAGTCAAACTCTTTCTCTTTCTCTTCCTTCCAAAGATGAACTAACATGGAGAAGTTAATGTGTGACATAAGTCAGGGATGGGTAAGCTGTGGCCCTCCAAATGTTGTTAGACTCCTATCAGTAAGCATGGCCAATGGTCAGGGTTAATGAGAATGTAGTCCAGCAATATCTGGAGCACCACAGGTTTATTTATTTATTTATTTATTATATTTCTATACCGCCCAATAGCCGAAGCTCTCTGGGCGGTTTACAGCATAAAAACATCCAGTATACAATTAAAAACATATATCAAACACATTGAAACAATATTACAAAATAACTAAACATAGTTAAACACATGGACACGACAGACACAATCCTAAAATGTTAAGTATAAAAATGTATTAAATCAGTTAAAATATGAAGCTGTTTAAGATGTTAATATTAAAATTACTAAAATTAAGATTGTGAGTGATAGATGTAGGTGTTAAAAGTAGATATTAACATGTTAAAATGCCTGGGAGAACAAGAAGGTTTTTACCTGGCGCCGAAAGGATAACAATGTTGGCGCCAGGCGTACCTCATCAGGGAGAGAATTCCATAATTCGGGGGCCACCACAGAGAAAGCCCGTTTCCTTGTTGTCACCTTCCGGGCTTCTCTCTGGGTGGGTCCCCGAAGGAGAGCCTTTGATGTTGAACGTAGTGTTACCCATTCCTGACATAGGTCCTCCACAGATATGCAATTTCAATAGCAATTTCCATGATTGAGGGTGATATGACCATTAGTCATAAAACATGTTTTGTATGTAAATGCATTCTTGGGAACATTAAGACAACTAATGAAGGAATATTTTCAGTGTGTGGACTGGCCCTAACAGGGACTTCACAGCTTATATTATTCCCCTGATAAATGTTATTATCAGTTTAATAATCTGAAGATGTGATGAGAGACAATGACTTTCCTTGTATTTAAATCACCACAAGATTATTTATTTGTTGTACTGAATTGGGCTAAGGACTGTATCCCTAATGTGTGACTTACCACACCTGAACAATCTCCAAGGAGTGAGTTACCCAAGGTCATGGAAGTTGGCACTAAGGCAGTGCATGACTGACTTTAAGCAGCTGATGCCAGGTGAGTTCATATTGCATATCTTAAAAAACCAACATGACTGAAAGGTATATCAAAAAGTCAAATTATAGGGCAGAGTGTCCAGCTATCCCTTGGACATCCAGAAGCCTGAATTTACCCAAACGTAAAGGAGCAGAGAATTGGGCAAGAGCTTCAGTGCCATTGACCTATGCTACTTGGAAGGAGGGGGAAGTGTGTGTAAGCACCAGTCCAGATCAGGACCTGGCTGAGAGAAGGAAGGTGTGTAGCCTCTAGCTCTCAATCTTAGCTACTACATCCCTGAAGCAACAGCTCCCTTAGCACACCCTGCTCCAGTGCAAAGTCTTCCTGAGCAGGAGGGAATGGGTAGAGGAATGCATGTGTCCTAGGCTGTTGTCAGCTTTAGTGAGGCTGGATAAGAGAAACAAATTAAAACGCTAGAAAAATCAACTATATGCTGTTTGCACAGCCTTATTGGTTGCATGGTTAAGCATTCAGAAGAACAGTTCAACATACCACTAAAAACACAATCCACAAGACAAACTTCTTGTCTCGAGTACATAGGAAATGGTCGTGTGAATTAAGCGTCCTGCAATGAATCAGAACAGTCGCTACCACATTCTTACCTCTGACTTCTTAAAGAACCCTTTTCATCTATGCTTATGTATGTAACAATGGCTATAACTATAATGGTTAAATAAATATGGTGTAGCAGTTATTTATTACAGAGTAAAAGTCTGTAATTCTTTGTATGTCAGCTTTTTAGGGAGTTTTGCAGACTCTTTCATGCCAACAGGGGCTAACCTGTGGCCCTCCTGATGTTGTTGGACTACAACTCTCATCATCCCGGATTCTTCAGTGTCGGCTGGGGGTGATGGGAACTGGAATCCAACAACATCTAGAGCAGAGCTTGAAAAAGTTACTTTTTTGGACTACAACTCCCATCAGTCCACTCCAGTGGCCATGCTGGCTGGGGCTGATGGGAGTTGTAGTTTAAAAAAGTAACTTTTCCAAGCTCTGATCTAGAGGGACACAGCTTAGATACCCGTGCTTCAATGTTCTACTTGAAGTATTGTTTTACAGAGTGGTGAAACAATGGAGCCCTAAACAGACATGTTTTTTTTTTTACGGTCTCTAGGATCTTAAAAGCATAATGGGGCTGAGCTCTACTACCTGGGTCTTACATGTCCTAAAGGTTCTCATGATCCTTACCAGCTTCATTGTTAGTGTCCTCAGATCCAGAGCAAAAGTCAGTGCTTCTAGCTTCGACATCTATCTGTCTTGTATTCTGAAGACTTCAGTCAGGGCACACAGAGAAAAGAAAAGAACAGTGAGATGATGAAAAATCACACAGAGCCTAAAGACAGAAGTTTGGTATTGGTTACATATAACTGTATAAGAGGATTGTTATCAATACAATACAGGAACAAAATTGTTCATTTAACCATTGTAAAAGCTCATTATCCATTGATGAAGGCCTGTGATTACAGGCTGAAACGTGTTGGGCTTCTTTGAAAAATATTCTGCAATAAAACCAGTTTGGGCTTCTTTGAAAAAATATCGTAATAAAACCAGTTTTCTACAAAAAACTTCAGCATTCTGGTCTTTGATCCCCCTTTTTCTACATATCGAATTGGATGCTCACCACTCCTTATCCACTACATATAAGAGCAGTACTGAATCTCACTTCAAAACAGTCATTCATACATTTGGCTGCAGATACATGATGTCTGTCCACTAGAACATGGT
This sequence comes from Rhineura floridana, assembly GCF_030035675.1. Lineage (NCBI taxonomy): Eukaryota > Metazoa > Chordata > Lepidosauria > Squamata > Rhineuridae > Rhineura > Rhineura floridana. The sequence goes on from NC_084480.1 coordinate 290,434,513, forward strand.
TTCTCAAACTTTGTCTAATAAGCCTTCCCAAGTCAGGGTGGGGAGCTTCCTTTCAGTTACCAGAAAAATAAAGCCCAGCAACTCAGCTGGCAGCTCCCAGCTCCATCCTAGATCTAGGAACATTCAAACAAAACCAAACAATAAAAATGGAGCAGCAGGATTATATGATACAAGGAAGCCCCATTAGTTTCCAGCACTATCAATTAAGTCAGCATTACAATACTTGCAGGACCATATAGTAGTCACATTTTCTACCCAGTAGCCCTATCAAAAAAACAGATAGCCACTGGGTTCAAGCTTGCAGCTCTAAGGATGGCCCACACCCACTTAGGGAGTGCCATTGACACGGCAGACGCTGCTGACACAGCTGACAAGGATATACAACCCCAATGGCAGCTGTTCAGAGTTCCAAAGGTGTAAGCATGATCAAGTCAAAAGTAAGTTAATACAGGCTTTATGGGTGAAACAAGAGGGGCATATTGAAAATTGAAAAGGAATGGGGTTGATTTATTTGACACTGGAAAGCAAACAGTAATAGGAAATATATTTCCATTGCAGTAAATGTTGTGTATATGGGCTTTTGTTTCTCTCTCTCCTCTATAATCTCTTCTTCTTTTTTAATATCTTTGTCATTTTCTCTGTATAGTATATACTAATTTATTAATTTTCAAATGATCAAGCCACAATGAACTATAGTTACAATCTAACAATTAAGATACTACTACCAGCCTGGCATTTAGCAGAATTGCCTTTTAGTTCTGGACCTGCCAGCCACTATGTTTACAATATGACCCTTTTTAAACAATCCTTCTGTTAAAAAACAGAATGAGTCCTTTATAGAGAAAAGACACAAGAGGTTCACAAGTGTCCTGATTTTTGATGTTTGTATTCAACAATCTGAATCCAGAGGAATTTTTTTATGTGAACTCTCCCTATTCACAGGATCTGTTCTGTGTATATCATGATATCTCTGATGAAGAGTAAAAGGTTTATCATGCCTGATTATTTTATTGAATTGGATAATATTTAAGATTTCACTCTTGGTTTGGTCCCAAATATACTTTCATAATGGCAACACCAATAAGCATAGATTGATAATAAACTGCATTATAATTACTAGCATCTATTAAATTCTCTATAGTCTCTGTAGTGCTCTATTCATGTGGGCAATGTAATATCAGAGGAGAAGACTCACTATACCAGGGATAGCTAATGTGGCATCCTTCATTATTGGACTACAGTTCCTACCATTCTTGAACAGTGGCCATGCTGATTGTGGCTGATGGGTGTTGTAGTTCAACATCTGGAGGGCACCATGTTGGCTATCCCTGCGCTAGACCATTAATGTGAACAGTTATTGTTGAGGATCAGCATCTGCACTGGCTTTAAATAACCTTAATAAATTGCCATACTGTTTAACAGTGGCTCAGCCAAACAGTGGGTATGGTAGATTCTGAGCATGGAAGGACATGGATTTCTTTCCCAACATCAAGACCTTTTGGGTAGGGAATGAGGCATCACTTTGATGCATCCATTAAGTGAATGTAGAGGTCTTTCATTTTGTAGGTGGCAGTCAAGTCTTCTTTTTAACTAACTTCAACTTTTCAGAAACAAAACTGCACAGTACTTCTGTTGCATACATTTACAATGAACGGCTCGAATAGAGGATATTTCCTCCAAATGAGAGACAACACTTTTTATTATTTTTTATTTGTTATTGCATGCGAATCATCCAAGACATTCAAGGACCAAATGTTTTGGATAAATGGGGGCATGGCTTCTGAAGTGGTCTCAGTGAAATGAGAAAAAGCCAGTGACTTCACAGGATAATTACTTTTGGATATCTGAATTTTAGACACTTAGCTTTTAATTTTCCAGGAATTTTACTCTGTATAGCACTGATCATTGCGTACTCGAGCCCACTTATCACAAAAGAGTTATCATTAAGATGGCTAATGGCCAAATGACCATTTAACCCTTTCACCAGTGGTGGCTGGTGCCCACTGGGACTGGTAGGGTGGAGGCAAGTGGAGCCAAAGCCAATGACAGGTGGAGTCAACTAATTTTGTCTAGTTTTGTCTCTATCCTTCTCCCTCATGAGTTCTTCAAGGGTAACATTGTGGGTAAGGAGAAGGAAGCTGACAGGCAGTGCCACCCTCTGGACTGGTTGCAAGTAAGAAGGCAGGCCAGGTGGGGGCTGTCTGAAGGCAGACTGAGGTCGATGGCGCGGTTCCCCATTTGCCGTAATGGACCACCCTTCACTGCCTTTCACCTTGCACAATTTTCCAGATCTAAATCACTCCCCCCAAAACTGCTATTGATTGCATTGGAGAAAACATAGCTATTCCAGTCTTTCCCCCACCCAAATATACAAATCCTTCAGGAAGGATTTAGATCTGGAAAACAACTTCAGAAGAAGGTGTTAAAGACCCCTTCCTCATTGCTACAGCTCTGATCAAAATCAAGCAAGCTGCTTCTGGTCTAGTCCTTTTAAAAGGCAACATTATTTCATATATAGATGTGCATCCACTCTTTAAACTCTTACAGTTTGAAATGGAAATGGACTGCCTCCAAGTCAATCCCGACTTATAGCGACCCCATGAATAGGGTTTTCATGGTAAGCGGTATTCAAAGGGGGTTTACCATTGCCTCCCTCTGAGGCTAGTCCTCCCCAGCTGGCTAGAGCCTGCTCAGCTTGCCACAGCTGCACAAGCCAGCCCCTTCCTTGACCGCAACTGCCAGCTGGGGGGCAACTGGACTCCTTGGGACTATGCAGCTTGCCTACGGCTGCACAGGTGGCAGGACACGTAACCCCTGAGCCACTCACTGTGGGGGTGATCTTTAGCTGGCCCTTGACACCCAGGAGACACGAGCAGGGATTTGAACTCCCAGACTCTGGACTCCCAGCCAGGCTCTCCTCCCCACTGTGCTATACAGTTTAAACTGCTCTATAAAACATTTCCAGGATAGTAGGAGAAGAGTGTGTTGCTCATTATGGATATTGCTGAACAGGCAAATCAATGAGTACACAGGTCTATTGCCACATTAGCTGTCATCCTTTTAAGAGCTTGTGTCATATTTATGATGACAAAATTAAAACACTACAAGATGTGGCAGAAGACAGAACACACACAGACAAAGAGAGGAGATGAACCTGTGTATGCTGGGCAATGGTGGGCAATGATAGCTCTACAATGCTACCTCCAAGTGTCAAAAAAGCTATTGTCTGTACAAACCGATATATGTTAAAAGGGTGGATATTTTTCCCTACTCTTTCAATATTTGTTTATTAATTTATTAGTGTTTTTATTATTACATTTATATCCCTACTTTCCTCTAAGGAGATCAAAGTAGTGTACATGGTTCTCCTCCCTTTCCATTTTATCCTCGCAAGAACCCTGTGAGGTAGGAATGGCTGAGAAACTGTGACTGGCCGAGGGTCATCCAGCAAACATCATGGCTGAGGGGGGATTGGAACCCAGGTCTCCCAGGTCCTAGTCCAACACTCTAACCACTATATTACACTGGTGTATGAAATTATAATTCCAAACCATATTAATGATGGTATGTACAGAACTGCACAATGACAGACAAGTCAATGTGACAAAAAGAGATATGAGTTGTATTTGCTGGACTCTAGGTGCTGCTGGAGTTCATAGGATCATGGACCCCAGAATAGAACCTCATTCTTCCAGCGGCCATCTCGTTCCCACTGTCATCTCCTGCTGCCATCTGTTCTTATACCTTACTGAATGATCCCCTACAACAATCCTGGTAATTTGTTGGGCTAATATTGGCCTGCTGAGGGGCCCTATAACTTATTCTGGTGTCTGTTCTCTTCCCAGGCACTTTTAATAACCAGGATGCTCCTCTTGATACTACTCTGAATCTCTCCAGGACTACATATTGATTATCAGCATTATATTTAAGGAAGGTACAACTGTATATATGTTAAACTCTGTACCTGAAGATTGCCCAGCCTGCCTCACCAAGCCTGTTGGTGGGGCAAGATAAATATCTAATTATGGGAGAATAGGTTATCTTGGCATTTACCTAAAGGGGACTACAACACATATTACCAGTCTTGAAGAAGTAGGTTGTTGTCAGTATAACTGGCAAAATGAACAAATCTCAGAGTGTTTTAAAAATTGGATGCATGGTTAAAACTGAGAGAGATAAAAATTGAGGCTTAGTTGGTTTATTTTATTTATGTATTTTATTTATTTATTAAAATGTATATACAAAACTGAGAGAGATAAAAAGGTGAGGCTTAGTTGGTTTATTTTATTTATTTATTAAAATGTATATACTGCTTGATTGTAAAAAACCTCTAAGCGGTTTACAAAAGGCATTAAAAGTATCGATAAGACAATTTTAAACATTTTTAAAACAAATTAAACACAGCAACAAACATAAATAAATTACATCAACATCTATATGTCTGGACAGGCTTGCTTAAACAAAAAAGTTTCAAGCAGGCACTGAAAGGCATTCAGCATCAGCCTGATGTCAATAAGCAGGGAATTCCAAAGAGCAAGTGCTGCCACATTAAAGGAATGATTTCTTACAAGTGTGTAACAAGTATTACATGGCACCTGTAAGAGTGCCTCTTCCGCAGATCAAAGTGCTCGAGTGGGGACATATGGGGTAAGGCAGTCCCACAAGGAAACTGGTCCCAAGCTGTAAAGGGCTTTATATACCAATAGTAACACCTTGAACTTGGCCCAGTAGCAAATCAGCATATGCAGCCTTTATGAGCAAAACACTTCCAAGGTGGTTTATAAAAAAATAGATTTCATATACACAGCAGGATAGTTTAGCTTCATATAAGCAGGAACATTGTGCTTCAAATGATTGTACACTACAAACCACTTGGAAAGCTTCCTGCCCATGTCCCCAATGATCTTCCTTTTCCACATCTACCTGTGATCCACGCAGCTATGCTGAACTACCAATACCCTTGTATTTTCCTAGCCCTTGTGCTTTCCCTAACCCTGGCCCCACCTACCACCTTGAATAATCCAAATCCTCAGTCTGCAAAACATTTGTTTTAATGATGGAAAGATTTTGCAATTTGAACAGCATCTCTTGGCATCTAGGGCTGCCCTCCTCAAGCCTGGACTGTGATTTCACACCTCCATTTATTATTAATATCAATGCCAGAAAAAAAATTAGCCTAGTGTGCAAAGAGCACCCCACAGTGGTTCTTGTATATGGAAGAATGTGCATAGACAGACTGCCTAGTTTTATTTGAGAACACTATCCTTTTGATTGCATGTACTGTGTAGTTTTTGGATTCATTCTCTCCCTTCTGTTTCCTTTGCAGCCCAGTGAATGCAGTGGAACGTGACCCAAGATTTCAGAAAGCCCCCATCTATTCTTAATGCACAGCTATAAGGCAAAATTATGTGGAAGAAAAAAAATAAAAATAGCAAAATGCATTCTGATAAACAAGCATCACCATATAAGAATAGTTGTAGTCTGACTTGCAAAAATGGATTATGCCATCAAGAAAGAACAGGGCACAAATGTCAAATCAATTTACTTTTGGCATAAATAAAAAGGTGGCTTTTTATTTTATTTTTCATAGTCTTTGTAAGCTCCAAATACACACACCTTCCTACAAATCTTGTTGTCTTACCTTTAGCTTAAAGAGGTATACAATAGCAAAAGAGAGAATGTCCTAGGAGGCATGATATTTTGGGCAACCGTGGAAAAACAGCAACAGTATCAGAATGCCCTGTGAAAATCAGTCTGTTCCGTAACTCAGTAAGTGACTTGCCGGAAAAGGTTCATCAAAGTGATTTTCTGATAGCTTGCAGATGACCAGGATAAAAACCCCACTGCTTCAGGATTTCAAGTATTTGTCATATACACGTTTGCTTGAATCACGATAAGGATGAGGTTTGGGAGTCATGGACACTAAGATAGGATGTCACCTGAGACATCCATCTGATTTGGATTCCAGACAGAAAGGAAGTGCCTTGTACAGGCCAGAGGAGAGAATGGGAGAGGAGGGAGGAAGGGAGAGTAGGAATGGGCAGCCCTTGTTTCCAGCTCTAATATCCCAGTGCAATTATTTTGTGGACATCCACTCCTTGCCTGCACAGGAGATAGGGCTATAAGTGTATGTTATTTTTTAATTACAAGGGGGTAGAAAAATCCTGATGATGGGCTGGAAGGTGCCATTGCATTGTTATTTTTTTCCTCTCCCTTCGTTTGCTGATTATGTGAGCTGGGCTCCTTTGCTAGCCGATGATAAGCAGAATTTCCATGTTCTCTGCATAATTAATCCATCTCTGCCTCTCTTCATGCCAACTCGCCCGTTATCGCCGGCACATGCCTGAATTGCAAAAGAATCCGCTCTTCAATTGGAACTTATTGATATTCTAAGAAAAAAAAGAGGGAGGGGGGACTGAAAATCCTTAAGTTTAAGCTGCAGATTTTTAAATGGATTAATTTTAGTGGCAATCGCAGCCATCTAAGGCGGGAAGGCAGGCAGAGCAAATTGAAAGCATCTCCATGTTAGCAGAATTGGGTCCAGAACACTGAAATGTACTGGCACAGCTCTCTTTTAAAGTCAGAAAAATTACCATTAATTTACATTACATGAAATACTTTTTTATGCTAGAAATATTCAAGAGACGTTCTTTAAATGCCTGCTAATGCTTGATAACATTTCTAACTTTCAACATTTTGCTAGACTTTGATATGACATGATATGAAGGCCTGCCAGTGAGGAATTTTATATGTACCAGTAATCTCTTTTTATCACATATTTAGATGATATCATCATCTTCTTAAACATCCTGAAGTAGGCATTAAACAATGTAATCACTGTCATGAACCTGTGCTTAGTAGATTCATATGTTACTTGGGTATATTAAGACTTTGGGGAAGTTTTTTAAAACAAATAAATAAATAATGTGGGGTATGGCCTACTTAGGAAAACAAACAAATGTACCATTGTAACCATGCTTTTTAGAGTGTGTATTTATTCTGAAGGGATTCTTGAGCTATCAAAAATAAAAACCACCTGTGTTTTCCTCTCTAAACATATAACTTTTTTTCTTATACTGCAGGCTTTAAAGGAAGCTACTTACATCATTAAATATTTCACCTGTGTTTCACAGGATGCCAAGGTTGCACAAGGGTAATCACAGCTAATGGAGAAGTGCATGGCATCTGACTGTTTTGCAGAAATTCAAAATATTACCAAATAGCCTGCCAGTTTCATACTGTTTTAATACAAGCATTGCAGTCATTTATTTTGATCTCAGGAAGCAGCAGCAGCCTTCAGTAAGATTGAAAAGGTTGAGTTTTTTTAAGCTTCAGCTAAGCATTAGTGTATCTAGCATTCCATGCTCCCATGCTAAAAATCAGCAATATGTACATGGCTATAGAAGGTAATATTGACATTCACAGTTATGAGGGCGGGATAAAGCTGCTATATTTGACGGACTGCAGATGGGAACGTAGCTATTTAAATTGTCATTATTAAACTTGCTTCATTTTGAAACATACTTTGAAACAGTTTAAAGCCACTGGTGGATACAAGGCAAATACAATGTGAGCCTCCTCTGCTTCCAAACCATCGGAAAAAGTGGTGTTTGGGGAGATATTTGCTCTCAGCATACCACAATAATTTTAAGAAAGCAAGGGGCAGCTCAGCATTTTGTTGGAGGGGGTAAATCTGGGAGGCTAATATAAGCAACTAAAACATGTGCATTAGATTGAGCCATGAAATCTCTCCACCCAAATAAAAATGTCAGTGCAACAAGAAAATATACAGTTGTTCAAATTTTAAGGTTTTGTTAAATGGGTAAAAGATTAATGACAGCATTTCTGAATAAATGTATGTCTATTGAACTGCACTTGTACTCACAAATATATTTTTTTCTGAAGAGAATGTACTTATATACCTGAAGACATACAGGAATATAAGGAACCAGTTTTAAAAATTAATTTTAACAATTATCACTGAAAATAAGCTTTGGTAAATGCATTTAAAGCGTATAAACCAGAAAAGGACACATCTATAAGTGGCACATATAAATTAAATTAAAAGCCATTAAAAAAAAAGAACTGGGATTTGAGTTGTCAAATGCTATAACATGTTTGAGATTAGCATCTAGGTAGATCTTGTACTACATCTATATGTTTTGCACTGAATATCAATCCCTGTGTGTATGTGTGTATTTCTTAGAGAATGTGTTGGTTTAAGTTGCAGTTCTGCACCCATGAAGGCACACTTTGTCCCATTGAAATAAGTAGGCTAATCACACATAACTGACTGCACAACTTTCTTCTAAATATATAGGTAAAATGGATAAGGTTTTAGTTAGAGGGCTGGAATACTGATACCTCCTTCATCTTGTATTAAGAACAGTGGGTGATTTTTTGTTGGCTTCACTGAGAAAACAATTATTCTTCATGAAAATAAGAATTTTGAATGCAGTTGCACACCATTATACATATTCCACAATTCAAAATTCACAACATATTGACTTACTTCATTTATTACTAAAAAGTAAATATAGCTGCATCATCATTGTAACAGAAATGATGGTGTGGTTTTTAATTTTTGCTGTTTAAACCTGCACACAAACACAATCACAGATATTGCTAAGGTGCAATCTACTGAATTATTCAGGTATGTTGTAAGAAGGAAAGTAGCAACAACAACAACAAATTAGCATTTATATAGCACTTGCCAATATTCAAAGCATTTCACACGCATTACCTTGTAGCCCTAAACCAACTCTGTAAGGTAGGTCAATATTTTTATCCACATATTGCAGATATGTATGAGCTGAGTGAAAGTTGCTCAATGGCAGAGGTAAGATTTGAACAAGGTTCTTCCTAACTATAGTCCAGTCTCTTAGCCACTCACTACACCAGCTGGACCTGTAATCTTATCACTGACTTTGACTCATATTGCGAGCTTCATCTTCTGGAGTTTAAAAGTTTTAAAAATGCATGGCAGATTTTAAATTAATTTAAGAAAATTAACATTGGAGTCCATGATAGTGCACCATATGTGCAGTGAGGATCAATGGCCAGCATTCTAAACCCTGGTTTGGAGGCAATGTACTTCATTTGCTAAGTAGGGTTTGCTTCAGTTTTAATTTGGATGGGAGACTATATGTATCTGCTGTAGAATATCCTCTATTCTGTGCAACACTTAGTTCAAAATTTTTATTTTTACAGTTCTCTTACCCCAGCTAGTCTGTTGAATGCAATGACTTTTTAAACGCTGGTAATTCAATATTTTTGTCAGGCTATTAAATGTGCATTTTTTTAAAAAAAGTTTCTAATTGATAGCAATTTAGTCAGTTGTCACCTTCTTGTGTTTTGTTCATAATAAGGTACAAAAACATTTGGACAATACTAGACAATACTGATAGACAAATTCAGTAAAGCAAAACAAACAAACAAAAAACCCTGGAGTACCCAAGCTTTGCTTTTTCCTTCTCTAGCATGATCTATTTTCCTTTGGTGTCATGTCAGATTGGATGAAATCCTATCTGCATGCTAACTTGGAAGTTAGTCCTACTGAGTGCAATGGGACTTACTCTCGAGTAAGCTGGGCTAGGATCACAGCCCTATAGAGAACTGGGCACCAGTTTCCATAAGGCTGGGATGGTTTGTGCAATTGCCTTGGATGCCACTGTGGCAAAGCACGCCAGCCAAGGATTCAAAAACCAGGGAAAAGAGCATGGGGAAAATCGTTTGTTTCTTTCTTTTAAATCTTTTATTCTTAATCCTTTTTCATATCTAGTCATTATAAGTGAACTGGGTAAGTGGCTGAGTTTCAATACAAACTGGGGTACTGGGAGTTGCTTTTTCCTTTTCTGGCATGATCCATTTTCCTTTGGTGTCATGTCAGATTGGATGAAAACCTAGCCATGCCGACTTGCCATACTCAGTAAGTCCCACTGAGTACAGAGACAAGGACACATGCACACAGAACAATTGTAAGGAGTCTTTCTAAAGCTGGCTGACAACTTTTCCTTAGAAAAAAAGGAAAAAATGCACTTTTGTAATGCATGTGAAGAACTAATGTATAATGAAGTCACAAGCATACAGAATTTAAAAATATAACTATTTAAATATGCATTTCATTACAGAAAAAATAAGTCATTGGCAGAAATACTATAAAAATGAAATTAACATCAGTTACAGTAATACTTTCTCCTTTAAAATGAGTTATACTCACATTTTTAATATACAGGCAATTTTTGCTTACACTTTTTTCTTAATACGAAATTGTTTGTGTAAAGATTTGTCTGTTTAAATGTACTGAATCAAGATAAAAAAATAGTAGTATACATGAAACGCTTTTATTAACAAAAATTGGCACACAGTGATCATGATAGTCTCTGTTAAACTTCATTAAACTCAGCAGTGGTTCAGTTTTCAACTGTCAAAATTACATCACATAACTGCAAATAAATTCAAATGAACAAGCCTAGTTTAATTGTGGGGTTGTTGTTGTTGACAATCTTTGGGCAGCAGTAAGCCTGAGGCAAGAGGCAGACCTTATGATCAGTTATGTCTCATTTAAATTTAAATAGAAAAACAGAGACCATTGGTAGGACAGATGATAACATTGCTAGAAATATCATTAACAATATCGTTATGTTATGAGAGAGAAAAAATCTTACTGAGAAAGAAAGAAAGAACTGCTCTCTGTGTGTGTGTACTACCTTCAAGTCGATTCTGACTTATGGCGATAGGGTTTTCATGGTAAGCGGTATTCAGAGGGGGTTTACCATTGCCTTCCTCTGAGGCTGAGAGGCAGTGACTGGCCCAAGATCACCCAGTGAACTTCATGGCTGTCTGGGGAATCGAACCGTCCAGCACCTTAACCACTACACCACACTGGCTCTCTAGTCCAACAAAATGAAAAATGAACTGGAACCAACAAGCAAACTACATCCCTTCCCTACACCCTCAAAGAAGACTCATGAGACATAATCTTGGATTAAGGTTATATTTATTAAAATATAACAAACTTTGAGGACCTGCAGACCAATTAACCAGATTAATGAAGTTAAACAAATTCAGAAGTGTTTGCCACATAACATATCAGACCATCAGATCATCTTCATGATTTCTTCTGTTGCAGACACAGTGGTTTCTACACAATGAGAGAAAAGGTCAGTAGGACAGGCACACAGATTTGCATATCATGTTAAAATATGTTTGGTGAAATCCCAAGCAGCAGTCCTGATTACATGGGAATCCCACTGTGTACTCAATAAACATGCAAATGATCAAACAATTCTCAGCAAACTTGCAAAGGAAGTTTTCTTACCCATCACATAAGACACAGGCCAAGTGCTCAGAACTGATGGAAAACTACATAAAATGTTTTAACCTTAAAGGGCAGTTTCATAATCTGTCAACCAATTCTGGGCCTTGTTAGGCACAAGAATAAATTCTTGTTGACCTTGTACTTGTAGTGTTACATTATTCTCAAATATGCACAGAGGAGGCTGGAGTTACTTGCACTCACTCTTCCCCCCCCCCGTATGGCCCAATGTGCAAAGTACAACCACAGTGATTAGGGAGCTACCCCGTGAGGAAAGGTTACAATGTTTGGGGCTTTTTAGTTTAGGAAAAAGGACGAGTATGCGATGTGATTAAGGTTGAGGAAATTATGCATGATGTAGAGAAAGTAATAAAGTCAACTTTAGAACCTAGGGTCATCCAATGAAACTAATTGACAGGAATGCCAGGACAGATGCCATAAAGTACTTATGCCACATAGTTAAACTATGGAATTTGCTACAACAACATGTAGCGATGGCCACCAGCTCAGATGGCTTTAAAAGAGGATTAAGCAAATTCATGGAGGATAAGATTATCAATGGCTGATAGTTATGTTGGCTGTATATTACCTCCAATATTGGAGGCAGTATGCCTCTGAATACCAGTTCCTGGAGAAGAAGAGTGGGAGGGTGCTATTACCATCATTTTCTGTTGTGAGCTTCCCAGAGGCATCTCACTGGCTATTGTTAGAAACAGGATGCTGGACTAGATAAACCTTTGGTCTGACACATCTTATTAGATTAGACAAATTCATGGAGGACAGGGCTATCAATGGCTACTAGCCGTGATGGCTGTGCTCTGCCACCCTAGTCAGAGGCAGCATGCTTCTGAAAACCAGTTGCCGGAAGCCTCAGGAGGGGAGAGTGTTCTTGCACTCGGGTCCTGCTTGCAGGCTTCCCCCAGGCACCTGGTTGGCCACTGTGAGAACAGGATGCTGGACTAGATGGGCCACTGGCCTGATCCAGCAGGCTCTTCTTATGTTCTTATGTTCTTATATTCTCTCACTCTTGGACCTTGGGCATCTCACAATAGGGGGGTAAGGGGTGCCATTTATGGAAGAAAGGGGAAACACCTCTATGTTTCAGAATACTTCTGATTCTTTATAAGCACTGATAGCTCTGGACATTATAAAGTATATAAAAAAAACTAAAACAAATCATCTTGGCATGAACTGCTTTCTTACAAAGAAATCTTATATATCAACAAGAGCAGGCCAAAGCAATAAGAGTGTTACTTTGAATGTCACTCCATGTACTGAAATCTCTTTGAACTTCCCCCACTGAAACTTAAAATTGCACTCCTATATGGCAGAGATGGGCATGATCCTGCTTCTTATATTCCCCAAGACATGCAAAAAGAGGATGAACAAGGCTCGGGTGTTTTATCTTTTGATGCTTCGGTCTTATATGCAGAGCTGCCCAGGCCTTATATTTAGTTTCCTCTTGGAAACGTGTTCATTTAAATTACTTTTCTCTTTTAACATGACAATGCTAAGGTAAGACAGTCATAGCACAGGATATGCTCCTGGACTGAATTCTGTGGAGGGAATTATTTGTCAAGAATGGGATGTCAAGAATGGTACTGAATAATGGCACTCTTGCTGAGATTCCACGTTCTCATTCCCCAGGCAGACTGTTTCTGCTGCTGGCTAATCTACAGCAAGTCAGCTCAAAAGCTGTGGTGAGAAAACCTGCTAACTGCCACTGTTCAATTAGCTGCATGACTCTTGTCCTTTCCTTCGCCAGCTGAATTTAGTAGCTGAATGTGCTTTACTGTGTCAGGCTGCAGGTACAGAGTTACTATCAAGCTACAACTAGCTTGCCATTCTGCATTGTCTACTTGGCCCAGAGCAAGTTAATATCTGTTTTTTTTATTTACCACCTTGAAAACATGTCTAATTATTCAAAGCTGAAAATAAAAAATAGATAGTGCAATTGTTCACCATGTGGGCTCAGTGTCCACATTCAGAAATCTTCATGGGACATAGCAATAGCTCTGTCCATCCTCCCATTGTCCCCTCAGCATATACAAATAGCATTGGGGGGTATGCATGTATGCACGTCCTGCACTCGGTCAGTACAGGGTTAAAAAGCCTGTATTTGCTTCTCATATCCTGCTGGAAGGGCGGGGGGGGGAGAGGCTATGTGGGGATATGTGCAGTTTCCCCATTTACCCTAAGGGCCTGCTGCACATGCTGGGATAGAGGAGCTCGGAAGGAAAGCAGGGCTCTCATGCCCTTTGGCAGGGGATGAGAACTTCTGGTCCTCCTTACGTTTCTGAACTATAGCTCCCATCCCTGACTATTGTGCATGATGCCTGGGGATGATGGGAGTTGGAGGCCAACAACATCTGGAGCTGGAGGCCACAGTTTTCCCACCCCTATTCTTTGGAGGTCCCTCCATGGGTAAGTGATGGACTAGTACAAGGATTATGCCCTTAGTAATTTAACATGATGCTGTAAACATGAACTTTGAGGCCCATTTTGTGTCCCTGTTCAAATCCCACCTTTGTCAGGTGCTGTTACCCCACTCTAGTTTTGTTTCTGAACATTGTTTGCTAGAAGTAGTGACTTACTGCTCTTTGGATTCTACTTCAAATGTCCAGTCCTTCCCCAGACCCATAGAAAGGTCCATTTCCACAACAGGGATCATAGTTAGTTTCACAAACACATTGCTTGACAACACGAAGGTGAAGTTCCAGGGACATCTTGCAGTAATTATGAATCGTATGCTCTTAGAAGGCTATGTAATGAATGGATCTCAAGCTGGGGATGGTAATTAACTCATAAGAAGGAAAGCTATAAAACACATAAAAACATTAGAAGAACCCTGCTGGATTGGACAAAACGCCCCTCTAGTCCAGCATTCTGTTCCCACAGGAAGCCCACAAGCAAGACGCCTGGCGCCGACGCTTCTATCTTTTCGGCGCCAGGTTAAGACCTGGCTATGCTCCCAGGCATTTTAAGCGTTTAATGTTATAATTTTAAATCTTTTTTGTTTGCTGTTTATTATTGTGATATTTTGTATTTTAATCTTTTTGTACACCGCCCAGAGAGCTATTCGCTATGGGCGGTTTAAAAATGAAACAAAATAAATAATAAATAAATAAGACATGAATGCAATAGCACTCTCACATTTATGATCCTTAGCAACTGGTATTCTGAGGCTTGCTACCTCTGAAAATGATGGTAATAATTAGCCATCATGGCTAGTAGCCATCGATAGCGTTATCCACTATAAATTTGTCTAATCCTCTTTTAACACCATTAAATATAGTGGCCATCGCTATACCTTGTGGGAACATAGTTTTTATTTAATTCATTTCTTTATTTCATTTCTGTCCTGTCTTTCATTGATCCCAGGGTGCATTACATATGCAACACATACCTATATAACAGTCCCATTAAAATCACAATAAAAGCATACCATTACAAGAAGGCTAAAATTCTTACTAATCCTGCTGTCACTCCATATAGTTACAACTGGCCTCAGAACATCAACCTCACTCCCTACCCAAACTTTGTACAAAGAGGCAGGTCTTTAGCTGGCATTGAAAACAAGACAAGGTCAACAAATGAGACAATGTAGTTAATGTGCTATGTGAAGAAGCACTTCCTCTTCTCCTTCCTAATCTCCTACCATTCAGCTACAATGGATGATCCCAGGTTCTAGTATTATGAGAAAGTATTATCCACTTTCTCCACACCATGAAAATTTGAATACACCTCTATCATGCCTTCCCTTCCCCTTTATTCTTGGCAAAAAAGTCCCAAATGTTGGGAACTTTCATCATAATGGATTTACACATCTACCCATCCACTCACCTGCACTCAACGAAGCAAGAGGGTTCCATCTATCTTGTGGATGAACAGGGCTGTAACGGAACTAGTGATTGCTTTATATACCTTGGTGGGGAGGGGGCAGAGAGATTCCTCTCAGAATGTTTATTTCTTTTGCCAAATGCTCTACATCACAACACGGCAATTTCAGCTGTAGATTTCCCCCCAAGAGGTATATTGAAGAGTAAGGAGAAAAAACAGTCACAAAAATTATTTAGGCTGCCAAAATGTGACAAATTACAGTCGTCCCTTTAGCCAACCAAGTGAATGGAAGGAGTGTCCAATATTTTTAATCTTTTGAATTCAAAAAGCAGGTAAGAACTGATCCAAAATAATAAATGACCAAAAAAACCCATATTTCCCAAAGTACCTCTGATCACTTGGTGTGGTTTGGTAGTGATCAAATAAAAGTAACCCTTAAAACCTGCTCAGAAATGACCATATTCTTTAATTTTGCTATTTGAAACATGGAATTATTTCCTGCAGGCATTTGGAAGGGCAGTTTCGGTAGGACAGAGCAGTTTGCCAGTGTTTTTTTTAAAAAAAACACATCAATGTTGGGAACCATCTGCAGCCAGAATGAAAACAGGTCCAATTCTGTAGAAACCAACTCATAATATTTTATGGTGCCCCTCTACCCACCCACACCCAAAATGTAATAGAAGCAAATGAATTGCAAAGGGAAAGCTGAATTAAAAATATTAAATAGTGAACTGTCACAATCCCATCCAGATCTCATAAATGCACAAGAGATTTGTATGTACAAAATCTTATTTTCAACAGCATGGAGCAGGTGCAGTGAATTGCATAGTTTTAAATTGTTTATTTGGTTCTAAAGTTTATTGGTTTTTAAGTGTGTTACTTGCCCTGGGATCACCTGGTGATGAAACAGGGGATAGAAATTTTAGAAATAAATATAAATTTTAAAAACGCTTGAAGGTACAATAATAGCAAATAGCAGGCTGCTTTTCACTGGCATATAATCATTATGTGCTTTACCAGTGATGGCAAATTTAAACCCTTTTAAATGTGTACCTGTCTGTGTGGGGGTGGGGGCTCTGCACAGACAGAAATATGCTTAATCCTATATGTATAAATCTACTGTACGGCCATATGGTGTTTGAGTTCCCTTTCAAGCAGATCATTTCTTGCCCCTGTCCAGTAGTGGAATACTAGATGAAATATTTAGAATGCAAAACGATTGCATTCACAGCTGAGTATATGCTGAAATATTAAAGAGCCTGATTGCTATCTTGAAGAGGAGATTGTTACAGAACGCAAATAAAGTATCCAGTTTGAACTGTGAGAATTCCTTATTCTTTTTGGCCGGTGCCATTATTTTGCCTCACTCCAGCCACTTGTGTAGGGAATTAGAATTTCCTATAAGCTCCGTTTTTAGGTGGGACCACATTGGTAGGCACATGACAGTAGGCCATTATGAATAGCACTCTGCAGATTTTAAAGATGTGGCTTGAATATGATAAGGTATATCCTGGATACCCAACAGCAGATCCCAATTGTCCTCACCATACAGGAACTTTGACAGTGTGGATGAGAGTCTTCTGATTACATTGGAGAGTCTTTTAAAAATATTTATGTTATCCCTCTTAAGTTGCAGTGAGGAACACTATTGCACTCTACCTGCTCACAGCTCCTGCTGACCCTAGGCATTAAGGGTTGTGTCAAAAGCTAGTCTTACTCAGAGTAGATCCACTGAAATTAATGGACATGACAATCTTAGGTCCATTAATTTCAATAGGTCCACCCTTAGGAACATTTAGTTGGCTACAACCCTAAGAATCAAGTCTACTCCTACTGTTTTGTGCCAGAGGACCACCATTGGTGGATGTAGGGTTGGGCAAACCAGGCACCTGCTGGGGTCTCACATGTTAACCCCCCCAATCTAATACAAAGTCCTGCCTGCTTCCTCTATAGTCAGTCAGTTTCAGTCTGCCTTATCGTTAACTCAGTCCTTCCCTACAAAAACACAGGGCCTTTCCACCCTTAAGCAAGCCCCATCCATATCAGTAGTACACTAGTTCCTTGGCTGGAAGCTGTCTTTTTTTTGGAAAAGCCCAATTGCCTAGTTCACTCAGGAGGAAGCAGCAGGTTTAGTGGAGGGGGGGAGAGAAGAGATTCACAATTTCATAGGTATTGTTTTGACAATGAAATCTCAGCAGAATTGAGAAAATATTGTCCCTCAGCCTTTTCTGCTGGCTCTGACTAGAAGCTGAAGTAAAATGGGGAGGTAGCACTGGAAAATCTCAGTTGTTGCACAGAAAATTTGCATAAGGCAGGGAAAATGCTGGAGCTCCCCCTCTCCCCCATGCAAACTTTCTCCCCCCTCCAAAAAAAAATCTTTTAGGCAATCCTATATGCACTTGCTTGTGAATGAACCCTACTCAACACAATAGGACTTACTTCTGAAAAGTAGCATAGTGGCAAATTCAGAAGTGCATAGTTCCTTCATGATAGTCATGCCACGCCCCCGCACAGCCACATCTCTTTCTAAGATGGTACAATATAATGTGCTTTCAGTGTCTTACCCTTAGTCACACATTGCAACAATCAATGCAGACCTCCAGTGCAGAGAGCCCCCCTTCAGCCCATGTTCTCCCCTCCCTGCCTCCTTTTCCACTTTCCCTTGCTTACTGCTCTCCATTGTCGTCTCCCTACTCCTCAGTCCTTCCCACATGCACCTTCTCCTGCAACAACAGGAGCTCCTGCTGAGAGGAAGGGCGGGATATAAATCAAATAATAAAATAAAATAAATAAACAACAGACATCTGTAGGAGCCAATCAACATGAAAGGGGAGTGTTACTGACTAGAGTCTTCTCAGTGGCTGACTTGACTCTTTCACTCTGATTGGCTCCAAACAACAGAAAAGGCCGCTGGAGACACAGGGACCCACCTGGGACCCTGCTCCCAAAAAAGTAAGGTGTCTAAGTCCCCCCCAGGACCCTGGACGACTACACCCTTGCTTCTGAGTAAACGTGCATAAGGTTGCACAATTTTACCTCTCTTTTCTTCAGATTAGTGTGTGGAGCAGTGGGTTTAGGGAAAGGTGCATGTGGCAGGATGTCTTTCCTGCATTGGCTGTTTACTGTTGTTGCACACACAGTAGCAAACGGTGAGGTTGCATTGCTTGTCTAGATGACAGATTTAAGCAAATATTGGAGTTTAAGGACAAGTCGGATTCATATTTGAGAGAGACATTGATTAAACAATGTTGCTGATGGAGATCAAAGGGTGTTTCTTTTATGTTGTATAAAAGAAACAGGCATATCTTTGGTAGTTCTTCAGTTTATTCATAAATGTAATATTCAAGATATTTACCCCAATCTGGAGGGATTGGGTATAAAGGGTACCATTTTATGGTGGTTCCGCTCCTTTCTCTCCAATAGACACCAACGGGTAGCATTGGGGGATGAGGTTTCAGACCCGTGGCCTCTCAATTGTGGTGTGCCACAGGGCTCTATCCTCTCCCCCATGCTATTCAATATCTATGTAAAGCCGCTGGGGGCTATCATCAGGAGATTTGGGCTGCAGTGTCACCAATATGCAGATGACACTCAGCTCTATCCCTCGTTCAAGTCCTCACCAGAGTTGGCTGTGAAGACCATGTCCAATTGCCTGGAATCCGTGAGTGGTTGGATGGGAAGAAACAGACTGAAGCTAAACCCTGACAAGACTGAGGTGCTACTGGTGGGAGACAAGGCAAGGTTAGGTGATATAGACCTGGTATTCAATGGAGTAAGATTGCCCCTAAAAGACCAGGTTCGCAGCCTTGGGGTCATTCTTGACTCCCAGCTGTCCATGGAGGCTCAAATTTCTGTGGTGAGCCGGGCAGCTTGGTATCAATTACATCTTATACAAAGGCTGCGACCTTACCTTCCTGTTCATCTGCTCCCGCCTGTGGTACATGCCTTGGTCTCCTCTCGCTTGGATTACTGTAATGCGCTCTACGTGGGGTTACCCTTGAAAATGGTCCGGAAACTGCAACTCATACAGAATGCGGCGGCACGTTTAATTAAGAACAGCCATCGCTATGATCACATCACCCCAGTGTTGGTAGATCTACACTGGCTGCCAGTTGCTTACCGGGCCCAATTCAAGGTGTTGGTGATGACCTTTAAATCCCTATACGGTCTCGGCCCAGCTTATCTGAAGGAGCGCCTTCAGTATCACCAATTATGCCGCCAAACAAGATCAGCCACACAGGGCCTTCTCTCAGTTCCATCAGCTAAATCAGCTCGGCTAGTGAGGACTAGAGAGAGGGCATTTTCGGTGGTGGCCCCCACTCTCTGGAACTCCCTCCCGTTTGATCTTCGTCATGCCCCTTCCCTGAATGTTTTCCGCCGGGCCTTAAAGACCTGGCTCTTCAGGCAGGCCTATGGGATTTCTGTGGCGAGTTAGTTTTGCTGCTGCTGTTAATTATAGTTCTTGGTTTTAACCTATTAATTATTGTGTTTAATTATTGTTATATTGTATTTTATTAATGGATTGTACGTTGCCTAGAGTGGCCGTTTTTTGGCCATAGGCGACTCAGAAATAAAACATTTTTATTATTATTATTAATTTATGTGTAGTACTTAATAATATTTTCACTGTACCGGTAACTGTTGCATCTGGTGAAAGGTCATTTTCAAAGTTGAAATTGATTTTTTTTAATTACCTGTGCTCTTCTGTGTCACAAAAACATATAGCAGGATCAGCACTGGTTTCAGTTAAACATAAAATTGGGAAAGGTTTGGATTTCAGTGATTTGATTGAAGTCTTTGCTTCCAAGAAGGCTTTAAAAAGTTCATGTCATTAAATTTAAACCTAGGGAAGTAGAGGAGGCTATGGACAACAAGGTGGTTACAAAGAAGAAAGTTGATTGCATATGGCCCAATTGGCTCAATGTGTATGCTGTCTACATGGGGGTGATGACGCAGGCTTACCCATCACGTGCCCTGTCCATGATAAAATATCAGGACATTAATCATTGGGCATTCAGAGATTTTCCTGGTATGGCCTGGTTGAGGTATGATGAAAATTTTAGATAGTGTGTGGCTCTGGACCTGACACTGCACTGGGATGTGGAACACACAGGTCTTTGGCTGCGTTCCATGACTTCTGCTAGGCCAGCTTTAAGCGACAGAGCAGATAGCAGACATCTCATAGTGCATGCTCAGACCTCGGCCTCTGGCTCTGGCCAGGAGTTGCAGTGGGTTCAATGCCAGCAGGTCTGTTGGAGCTTTAACAGCTCGGGGCGGTGCTCGAGGCGCCCTTGCAGATTCAAGCATGCATGTGGCATTTGTGGGGGTAACCACTGAAGTTCCTCCTGCACAAGAGTCCGCCAGTCCAGGCAGGGGCCAGGGGATCAGCAGCAGTCCAAATGGGGGACTGACAGCGGCGGTGGTATGCCGCAAGGCCAGTAGCCCCATTAACTTGGCCCTCCTTGCCAGGTGGTTGAAGCAATACCCTGATAGGCAGGCGGCTGTCTACCGATTGCATAGATTTACTGCAGGTTTTTGGATCCCATATGTGGGTCCTAGGATTCCCACCACTTCACCTAATCAGGCTTCCATCCAGGGTCTGGCTACGGTTGTATTGGCCAAGCTCAACAAATAAATAGCAGCTCATCAAATTTTGGGTCCCTTTCCCTCCCCACCTTTTCCAAACTTGAGGATTTCCCCTCTGGGAATTGTTCCCAAAAAACAGCTGGGGGAATACTGCCTTATTCATAACCTGTCCTTTCCAATGGGGGGGTCTGTCAATGACAGCATTCCCCAGTAGAGTGCATTGGTTAGGTACACCTCATTTGATGAGGCGGTTAAGGTAGTCCAGAGGGGGGGCAAGGGTGTGTTGTTGGCAAAATGCGACATTAAGTCTGCATTTCGCTTGCTCATAGTACATCCCCAGGATGTTGACCTGTTGGGTTTTAGGTTTCAAGGACAATACTATGTAGATAGGGCAATACCAATGGGCTGCTTCATATCCTGTGCAGCCTTTAGTTCTTTCCTGGAATGGGCACTGAGAGTACGAACTGGATTTTCCCTCACGGCCCATTACTTGGATGATTTTTTGTTTGTAGGGCCAGCAGGCACATCACAGTGCATTCAGCTGGTTGAGGCCTTCACAACCCTGACAAATGAATTGGGTGTTCCTTTGGCCCCTGAAAAATCTGAGGGTCCCTCTTCTTGTCTTACTTTTTTGGGGATCCAGTTGGACACAGTGGGGCAGTGCTCCTGGTTGCCGGTTGATAAGTTGACTGCTCTGAGGGATAGTCTCTGTGAAGCAGTGGCTCTTAACAAACTCACACTGCTCCAACTTCAGGAGTTGGTTGGTCACTTAGTTTTTGCCTCTAAGGTGGTCTCTCCCGGCAGAACATTCCTTTGCCGCCTTTGTGATGCCATGAAAGGGGTGCGTTCATGTTTTCATTTAATTAGAGTTACAGCTGGGATGAGGGAGGATTTACTCATGTGACTTACCTTTTTGGAGGACTTCAACAGGCATTCCTTTTGGAGAGATGACTTGCTCCTAGAGGCAGCGCTGCAAGTACATTCCGATGCAGCTGATGGATTGGATTTTGGTGTCATCTTTAGAAACCAGAGGTGCACTGAACAATGGCTGGCTGCCTGGAAGAACAAGGGGGTCACATCAGACCTTACTTTCCTGGAATTTTTTCCTTTTTTTAAAAAAATAATTTTTATTCAAATTTTTCAAAAGACAAACAAAACAAAGTCAAAAAACATAACAATACAACAAAAAATAAAAATAAAATAGTTGACTTCCGATTTGTCACAGATCAGCTATAAGTATATAATATATATCAAACCTGTCCCTTAATACATACAAGATCACTTTTCTCCATAGGCTATCTTAATTAATCGTCAAATCCCAATATCATCATTTTGTTTTGATCTTTCAACAAAAAGTCTAAGAGAGGCTTCCATTCCTTAAGAAATGTGTCTGTCGATTTTTCTCTAAGTAGACATGTCAATTTATCCATCTCTACTAAGTCCATTAATTTCAATAGCCAGTCTTCCGTTGTTGGTGTTGATTCCATTTTCCACTTTTGTGCATATAATAATCTTGCTGCCGTAATCATATATAATATTATTCTTCCATATTTCTTTTCTATTTGTTTATCCATAAAACCCAATAAAAAAAATTCTGGTTTTGACTGAATATTTTTCTTTAGAATTTTTTGCATCATCCTACCTATCTGTGCCCAAAATGATTTTGCCTTTTTACACAGCCACCACATATGATAAAATGATCCTTCTTGTTGTTTACATTTCCAACAAACATTAGAAACATTACTATACATTTTTGACAACTTTTCTGGAGTCATGTACCAACGGTACATCATTTTATAGAAATTTTCTTTAAGATTATAGCATAATCCTTAATCAAGCCTTTTTTCCACATATTTTCCCATTGATCCATTTGTATGTTATAACCAAATTTTTTTGCCCACTTTACCATACACTCTTTTACTTGTTCTTTTTCCATATCCATTTTCAGTAAGAGTTTATACATTTTCGCAATTATATTTTCATCATTTGTACACAAACCTATTTCAAAATCAGATTTACTTATTTCAAACCCATACATTTTCTTGTCCATTTTATATCTTTCTAACAATTGTAAATAGGCAAACCATTGAGAACTATATCCTTCCTTTATCAGTTGTTCTAAGAACATAAGAACATAAGAAGAGCCTGCTGGATCAGGCCAGTGGCCCATCTAGTCCAGCATCCTGTTCTCACAGTGGCCAACCAGGTGCCTGGGGGAAGCCCGCAAGCAGGACCCGAGTGCAAGAACACTCTCCCCTCCTGAGGCTTCCGGCAACTGGTTTTCAGAAGCATGCTGCCTCTGACTAGGGTGGCAGAGCACAGCCATCATGGCTAGTAGCCATTGATAGCCCTGTCCTCCATGAATTTGTCTAATCTTCTTTTAAAGCCGTCCAAGCTGGTGGCCATTACTGCATCTTGTGGGAGCAAATTCCATAGTTTAACTATGCGCTGAGTCAAGAAGTACTTCCTTTTGTCTGTCCTGAATCTTCCAACATTCAGCTTCTTTGAATGTCCACGAGTTCTAGTATTATGAGAGAGGGAGAAGAACTTTTCTCTATCCACTTTCTCAATGCCATGCATAATTTTATACACTTCTATCATGTCTCCTCTGACCCGCCTTTTCTCTAAACTAAAAAGCCCCAAATGCTACAACCTTTCCTCGTAAGGGAGTCGCTCCATCCCCTTGATCATTCTGGTTGCCCTCTTCTGAACCTTTTCCAACTCTATAATATCCTTTTTGAGATGAGGCGACCAGAACTGTACACAGTATTCCAAATGCGGCCGCACCATAGATTTATACAACGGCATGATGATATCGCCTGTTTTATTTTCAATACCTTTCCTAATTATCGCTAGCATGGAATTTGCCTTTTTCACAGCTGTCGCACACTGGGTCGACATTTTCATCGTGCTGTCCACTACAACCCCGAAGTCTCTCTCCTGGTTGGTCACCGCCAGTTCAGACCCCATGAGCGTATATGTGAAATGAAGATTTTTTGCTCCAATATGCATAATTTTACACTTGTTTATATTGAATTGCATTTGCCATTTTTCCGCCCATTCACTCAGATTGGAGAGGTCTTTTTGGAGCTCTTCGCAATCCCTTTTTGTTTTAACAACCCTGAACAATTTAGTGTCGTCAGCAAACTTGGCCACCTCACTGCTCACTCCTAATTCTAGGTCATTAATGAACAAGTTGAAAAGTACAGGTCCCAATACCGATCCTTGAGGGACTCCACTTTCTACAGCCCTCCATTGGGAGAACTGTCCGTTTATTCCTACTCTCTGCTTTCTGCTTCTTAACCAATTCCTTATCCACAAGAGGACCTCTCCTCTTATTCCATGACTGCTAAGCTTCCTCAGAAGCCTTTGGTGAGGTACCTTGTCAAACGCTTTTTGAAAGTCTAAGTACACTATGTCCACTGGATCACCTCTATCTATATGCTTGTTGACACTCTCAAAGAATTCTAATAGGTTACTGAGACAGGACTTTCCCTTGCAGAAGCCATGCTGGCTGTGCTTCAGCAAGGCTTGTTCTTCTATGTGCTTAGTTAATCTAGCTTTAATAATACTTTCTACCAATTTTCCAGGGACAGAAGTTAAGCTAACTGGCCTGTAATTTCCGGGATCCCCTCTGGATCCCTTTTTGAAGATTGGCGTTACATTTGCCACTTTCCAGTCCTCAGGCACGGAGGAGGACCCGAGGGACAAGTTACATATTTTAGTTAGCAGATCAGCAATTTCACCTTTGAGTTCTTTGAGAACTCTCGGGTGGATGCCATCCGGGCCGGGTGATTTGTCAGTTTTTATATTGTCCATTAAGCTTAGAACTTCCTCTCTCGTTACCACTATTTGTCTTAGTTCCTCAGAATCCCTTCCTGCAAATGTTAGTTCAGGTTCAGGGATCTGCCCTATATCTTCCACTGTGAAGACAGATGCAAAGAATTCATTTAGCTTCTCTGCAATCTCCTTATCGTTCTTTAGTACACCTTTGACTCCCTTATCATCCAAGGGTCCAATTGTCTCCCTAGATGGTCTCCTGCTTTGAATGTATTTATAGAATTTTTTGTTGTTGGTTTTTATGTTCTTAGCAATGTGCTCCTCAAATTCTTTTTTAGCATCCCTTATTGTCTTCTTGCATTTCTTTTGCCAGAGTTTGTGTTCTTTTTTATTTTCTTCATTCGGACAAGACTTCCATTTTCTGAAGGAAGACTTTTTGCCTCTAAGAGCTTCCTTGACTTTGCTCGTTAACCATGCTCTCTCTCTCTTTCATTATATATTCTCCATGTACATTTTCTAATAGTTCTTGATAAGTTAACCATTTCTCTTTTCCAGCCATTTCTCTTCTGTAAAACGCTTCTTGACTTGAGACACATAATGGTATTTTCGAATAGAACCTTGATTTATATCTATTCCATATTTTCAACAGAGGACGTCTTATAAAATGATTATTAAAGTCTACATTTACTTTTACTTTGTCATACCATAGATATCCATGCCATCCCCACTTCAGGTTATGGCCCTCCAAATCCAATAGTCTTTTGTTCCTCAATAAAATCCATTCCTTTATCCAGACTAAACAGCAGGCAGCAAAATAAAGTCTCAGATTTGGTAATCCCAGTCCTCCTCGTTCTTGTAGTAATTTAAATTTAACTCTTGGTTTTTTTCCTTGCCATACAAATTTAGAGATATCTTTTTGCCATTGTTTAAAAGGTAAATCAGAGGATATTACAGGTATTATTTGAAACAAAAACATCATTCTTGGTAATACATTCATTTTTATCACAGATATTCTACCCATTAATGACAATTGTAGTTTATCCCATTTTAGCAGATCTTTCTTAATCTCTGTCCATAATTTTTCATAATTATTATGAAACAACTTTGAATTTTTATTTGTCATAATGATACCTAAATATTTCAACTTTTTCTCTATTGTAAAATCTGTCTTGTCCATTAACTCTTTCTGTTCCCTTAAAGTTAAATTTTTCACCAACATCTTTGTTTTTTTATTGTTGATCTTAAATCCTGCTAACGGTCCAAATTCTTTTAATTTGTCCATCAATACATTAATTCCTTCCAAAGGGTTTTCTAATACAATTATCAAATCATCAGCAAATGCTCTCAGTTTATATTCTTCTTTTTTTATCTTTAATCCCGAAATCCTTTTATCTTGCCTTATATCTCTAAGCAGCACTTCTAAGACCAGAATAAATAGAAAGGGAGATAATGGACATCCCTGTCTTGTACCCTTTTGTATTTCACATGAATCCGTTAAATCTCCATTAACAATTATCTGAGCCTTCTGAGATGTATAAATTGATCTAATCCATTTTATAAAATTGTCTCCAAAATCCATTTGCTCCAAAACCTGAAACATAAATTTCCAATTCAAATTATCAAATGCTTTCTCAGCATCTAAGAAAATCAAAGCTGCTTGTTTATCATTTCGTTGTTCTAAATATTCCAACACATTCAAGACATTCCTGACGTCACGTAATTGTCTTTTAGGTAAAAACCCGATTGATCTTCCTGGATAAATTGTTGCAGTATTATTTTCATTCTTTCTGCCAAGATCATTGTAAAAATTTTATAGTCATTATTCAATAGAGATATCGGCCGATAATTTTTTGTTTTAGTTAAATCTTGCTCCTCTTTAGGTATTAATGTTATGTTAGCATTTTTCCAACTATCCGGTATCTTTCCCTCTTGCAAAATAGAATTCATTGTATACTGTAAAGGTAGCAAGAGTTCTTCCTCCAAACATTTATAGTACATTGCAGATAACCCATCTGGTCCTGGCGCCTTTCCTGATTTAATTTTGTTTATAGCTTCAGATATCTCTCTTGATGTGATAGGGCCATTAATAGCTTGTCTCTGAAAGTCTGTAATTTTAGGCAAATTCTGTTTAGATATATACTCTTCTATTTTTTCAGATGGGATTTCCTGACACTTGTACAATGTTGAATAATATTGATGAAAAATCTTTTTGATTTTTACATTATCTGTCAGCATCTCATCTCCTTCTTGTATCTTTAAAATAATATTTTTTGACGTTCTTTTCTTAATTTATATGCTAACCATTTCCCCGGTTTATTTGCAAATTCAAAAGTCCTTTGTTTAGCAAAATTTAGTTTCCTTTCAATTTCTCTAACTGTCAGCATTGATACTTGCTTCTGTAACATTTTAATTTGATTTACAATAGAAACTTTAGTTGGATTCTTTTTCAATTCTTCCTCTTTTTGTTTTATTTCTTCCAAAATTAATTGCATTTTCTGTTGTTTCTTTTTTTTTAATTCAGAGTTACATTTAATAAAATATCCCCTCATAAACTTGTATCCCAAACAATATTTTCATTTGTTCCTTTATGTAAATTATATTCAAAAAACTCTTTTAATTTCTTCTTACATTCTTGTACTACTTTGTCATTCTGTAATAAAGATTCATTTAGTCTCCATCTAAATCCAAGATTTTTTTTTTTTAAAGTTAATATCACAGGATTGTGGTCCGAAAAAGTTTTTGGTAATATATCCATTTTAAAAATATCTTTCACTAGATTTTTAGACATCCAAATCATATCAATCCTCGAGAATGTTTTATGTCTTTCTGAAAAATAAGTAAATTCCTTTGCGTTATCATTTATATATCTCCAGGTATCCACCAATTCTAAATTTTCCATCAGTTCAAAGCAAATCTTCGGTAATTTACCCTGTGTCTCTTTAATATTTTTTTCAGAAATTCCTGGAATTTTTTCCAATTGTGGTCGTGGTACACATCTGGCCTTCTGCCTTTCAGAACCACACTGTACGTTTTTGGTGCTACAGTTTGCATTGTAAATTTCCAGACCTCCAAATCTACTCGAGTGATGCATCTTGTGTGAGTGTTTGTTCTGCAATGTTTGCATTTTAATATTCTGTTTGTTGCTCAGCATGTTTCTGGTTTGCAGAACGATGTCACTGATGCCCTCTCTCGATTACAGATGAAGCACTTCCAGGAGTTAGCACCTGGAGCCGCACCCAATGCGGTCCTGATGCCATCCTTCCTGTGGAGCCTTGGGAGTTAGAAGTGGGAGTTGCCATCGCTTCCACTCTAGCCCCTAGTACTCAGAGAGCCTACCAGTGTTGTACTGAGAAATTTCAGCTATTTTGAGCTTCACATACTCTACCTTTGGTGTGGCCGACACCAGTCCCACACCTCTTGTAGTTCATGATCTCCTTAAGGGGATAGGGTATTTCTGTAAGCACTATATTTGGTCATCTTTCTGCCCTGGCTTTTATTTCCAAGGTCAAGGGCGTTCAGGAACACACTACAGATTTCAGAGTTAGGAAGGTGCTAGAGGGCTGGTCGTGTTCCAGCCCTAGGGTACCTGATAGACGGAGGCCGTTCACGCCTGATGTACTCATGCAGAGCCTGCCTGTGTTTAGCACCTTGTGTTCCTCTCCCTGTGAGGCAAAGTTATTTGTGGCAGTGGCCTTAATGGCGTTTTATGGGGCTTTCCACCCCGGTGAAGTTTTAGCCTCCTCTGTGACACACATGTCATATAGAGCCCTGTGCTTAGGCGATTGTGTCTTGGGTGACAATTCTGTGATGTTCTCATTGTGTATGTCCAAGACTGATCAGAGGGGCAGTGGTCAAGTGGTGAATTTGAGTGGTTGCCCATTGCCTGCCCTGTGCCCAGTTTCCGCTTTAAGGAACTTTCTTTCTGTCAGGCCAATGTTACCTGTTCATACATCTCGATGGGTCTGCCCTGACTCAATTTCAATTTTGGTCCATTGTTCAGAGGGCCTTATTGGCCTGTGGGCAAGACCCTGGAGTGTATGGGTTACATTCCTTTCAGATTGGGGCGGCTACTGCCGTTGCCCTCATGAGCATGCGTCTGGAGAGCATTCAGGGCATTGGAAGATGGTGATCTGCCTCTTTCAAGGCTTATGCCAGGTTGTAAGTTTTATTTCTGACCATTTTCTTGTTGTTCCCAGGTGTACGGAACCTTCCAGATCCAGTGTGGATCGTTCTATGTGGGCATTCAGTTCTGTTCTGGGCCCACAAGAGGGCTTCTTCTTCTGTGGTGGGGACGCAGTTGCAGCTCTCTGTCTGTGCAACAGTACACTGGGAGGCCAAGCGTGGCATGTTCTGGGGAGAATTGCTGCCAACGGTCTGTAAGATTATGTCTCCAGGCCGCTTGCCTCATATACTCCATTTGGGTGAGAATGATTTGGTGCAGCAGCCAGGTTTGGATTTGCTACACAGGGTGACCCACGATTTCTGTTGGATCAGTTGTTCCTATCCTGATCTATTTATCGTGTGGTCGGATATGCTGGAGTGTAGGGTCTGGAGGGGTGCTGTGCACCCCAACAGGATTGATAGGTCCCGGTGGTGGATTAATTGGTTTTGTCAATGGGATGGGCATTTATCTCCCATGATAGGATTCAATTCCATTGCCTGCATTTATTTCGGGATGATGTGGTGCACCTATCAGAGCATGGTTATGATTTGTTTTTGGAGGATATTCGGTTGGGTTTGGCAGCTTTGTTTTCCTTGGGTTGAGGTGATCAAGCTTCAGCTGATCCCCTCTTGTGGCATGGAATTTGGGCAGGTGAGGAAGGCAGGGGTAAACAGCGGGATACTGAGGAATTCTTGGGTAAAGGACACTCTCTAGGGAACTGCCAGTGCAGATTGCCTGGTGGGGATCTGGGGGGTGTCCTCGTGGGCCTAAGTTGCACATCATGGTGAACGCCAGTACGGCGGGGCCAGGGTGAGCAGGTTGGATCCACATACTTGGCTCTACTAGCAAGGAGGGACAAGTTCTTCCCCATCCTTGGCTGGGGAGCCACAGTCAACAGATGACTGACATGCCCAGGGGACTGGAAGGAAATCTCCCTACCAGTTAAGTTTTATCCTCACCTGCCCGAAGAAGTTTCAATTTGATTAATTGGTTGAATTGGTTAAAGTTTAAAAAGTTGTTATATTTTAATAAATATAACATTCCATCTTGATGTCACGAGTCTTCTTTTGGTGTGGTGGCAATTGACTCTTCTATGATTACCCACTATACTGTTATTTATCAGTGAATTGACTATTACGAGTTCACCATATGTCCCTCCTATCATATCATACATTATGTTTTCTTAGGGCTGCCGGATGTTTCTGACTTTGTATGTAAGAGCCAGAGCTTGGAAAAGTTACTTTTTTGAACTACAACTCCCATCAGCCCAATCCAGTGGCCATGCTAGCTGGGGCTGATGGGAGTTGTAGTTTAAAAAAGTAACTTTTCCAAGCTCTGGTAAGAGCATCACATATGGAGGTATGGCTTGTTTCTTATTGTTTATGATTTGTATTAATGTATCTACAGGGTATTGTTGACATATTACATAATATTATTCAGTTGTAATAAAAATTGATACAGTGAAAATATTTTTACATTTATCCATACTTTTACTGCAGTTTCATGTATGGAATTAAATTCAATGTTATGCCTGACTTGCTTTCATATCTTTAAGGGCTCCCCAATGACTCCCTTGCCCAGGGCCCCTAAAACCTGAGGGTCATCACTGGGACCATATGCATCAGCTGGTGGGTGGGTGGTTGCATACCCATGAAGTGGGGTAGCTTGCATACCCATGTGAGCCATAATGAAAGACTCCAAAGGCCGCATGTGGCCATGAGCCACAGGTTGCTCACATGTGACATAGCCCCAGCTCTTTACCTGCTAAACACCTATATAATTCTTAACAGAAGCAATTCAGAGGGTGGGGCAGAGCCACTATGCTACCTCCTTGGGAGGAGGGTTGCTGTTGCTTACTGGAAACTAGACAGGGAAGGGTGAGGCAGCTGGAAGTTTGGTGCAATGCCAACACACCAGCAGAGGCCGTCCAGTGTGCCTGCTGGAGCATTTATACTGTCCCAGCCTGCCTGCTGCCTCACCCCTCTGCCCTTTGGTAAGCAATGGTGAACCATCTGCCAGAAAGCTAGCGTAGTGGCTCTATCCCACCCACCCAGCCTCTTCTGTTTATTGGAATCATAGAATTGGAGGAGGTCATGTAAGAAATCCCTTCCAACCCCCAGCTTGAAGCAGCAAGTCCTGTTTGAAGGCCTTCCAGTGTGGGAGAGCCCACCACCGCTCTGGGTAATTGGTTCCATTGTTAAATTGCTCTAACCATTACGAAATTTCTCTTAAAGTGTGACTGAAATATATCTGTAAGTTAACTCCATTAGATTTAGAAATGGGAAGATCTGTCAGTTTTGGTTCTCTCCATTTCTCCTTTTCTCCAATCTTAAATTAAGTTCTGCCACAATTTTAGTTTGTTTTTTTAAAGAAAAGCCTCATGAAAATTCTTCACTATTTTAGTGTGAATTTTTCCGCCTATACACATCTTGGTATGGAGTTTTAACCAGGGCTGTGGAGTCGGTACACCAAACCTTCGACTCCGACTCCTCTATTTTTC
This sequence comes from Rhineura floridana, assembly GCF_030035675.1. Lineage (NCBI taxonomy): Eukaryota > Metazoa > Chordata > Lepidosauria > Squamata > Rhineuridae > Rhineura > Rhineura floridana. Next base: position 290,465,698 of record NC_084480.1, read on the forward strand.
TACTGTCCGACTCTGACTCCACCCAAAATTGCTTCCAACTCCACAGCCCTAGAAAGGGCTGTAAATTTCTTTTTAAATTGGAAGCTCTCGTAGGAGCATTTTTATCGCTGCCTGAATATGCGCTGATCTTGGCATCACAGCATTTGTCTTCATCTGGGTCCTGTGTCATACACTGACACACAAAATGTTTTCCTTCTTGAGTTATGGTGAAATGCTCACCTACAGCTGACTTCCTGGGAAGCTTCTTTGACATTTTGAATTTACATTTTAAAAAATTTGTCAATCAAAATTATTTTGAAGCAGGAGTCGGTACATTTCTACCAACTCCGACTCCACCCAAAATTGCTTCCAACTCCAATTCCGACTCCACGACTCCGACTCTGACTCCATAGCCCTGGTTTTAACACATATTTGTAAGCCATTTCTTCTCACAGAATGTATTTTTGTATGTTATTTTCACTAATATATTCATTTTCTGCACATTTCCCCCAAATGTATGCGTTTTTGTAAAAATTGTTTGGTTGGAAAACTGCATTGCAAAATTCGGTTAAGTGCAAATTTAGAAAGATGGCCATGTTTTGGTAAGTGCCAATTTGAAAGATTCAGCTTTAATGAGAACTGCTTTAAATTTCTGCCCCATCCCTAATCATAGTATAGGATAGAGGAATTGGTCCTTTGGTGTCATGGCACCTACACTTTGGCATTCCATCCAGTATTAGACAGACACTGTCTCTGTTGTCTTTTTGGCACATACTGAAAACTTTCCTCTTTCAACAACCATTTGAAGAAGAGATCGTTCCCTGTCTGTATCTGGGGAAATTTTGAAGGATGTCTGTGTTTCAGTTCTCATATTGTTTCAGAAAGTAAAAACTTGATAGATTCTGCTTCAAATGCGAACTGAATCAAATTTCTCCTCCATCCCTAATTAGATTTATTTAATTAGATGAGTATTACAATGTCCCCTTTCAATATTTTCTTCTCCAGACTGAACATGCCCAATTTCTTCAGAAGAGAAGGAGGGACATAATAGCACTCTTCAGACGTTTGAAAAAGAGATGGGTGAATCTGTCCATTTTGGTTTTTCTCAGCTTCTCATTTTTCCACACTTTTGTTCAATTCCCCATATTTCCACATCAGTTTGCATTTTTAACTCCTGAAAATTCATCAGCATTATAGTATGACTATCTCCTACTATACACAATTTTGTATGTAGTTTTGCCTAATATTCACATTTGCAAATGCATTTCCCCTAATATAATGAATGCATTTATATGTTATTTTCACTAATATATGTATTTTTATGCACACTTTACCCTAGTACATATATTTGTTTCATAGATTACTTGGCTGAAGAATTCTGCTGAAAAATTCAGAGAAGTGTGAATTTTGAAGGATGGCTGCATTCCAGTTTTTGTATTGTTTCAGAAAATGCAAACTAAATATGCTTACCTTTAAATGTAAACTGAATTAAATTTCTCCCCCATCCCTACCTTGAAGGGTTGTGACACAGCAGAGCGCAAAGACTCATTTTCTGCTGCCCTGGAAGGCAAGGCTAGATCCAATGGATTTAAGTTAGATTATTATTATTATTAGATAGACAGACAGACAGACAGACAGATAGATCAGAGCTTGGAAAAGTTACTTTTTAAAACTACAACTCCCATCAGCCCCAGCCAGCATGGCCACTGGATTGGGCTGATGGGAGTTGTAGTTCAAAAAAGTAACTTCTCCAAGCTCTGATAGATAGATAGATAGATAGATAGATAGATAGATAGATAGATAGATAGATAGATAGATAGATAGATAGATAGATAGATAGATAGATAGATACTATTTGCTTTCTAGACATGAATGTGCTTTTCTTTTCTTTTCTAAGTTGCTGCAAGATACTGAAGCTGATGCTTTTGATGAAGGAAAGAGCAGGATGATTCCGTCACTCCTACCCATGTGAGTACTGAAAATGACAGCATTATCACTATGCTTGTGGTTACTATTTAGCCCTAGAGGTGGATGAAGCTGAGAACTGCATTTAGCCATTTATTTTCATACATGGCTTCCAGTCCCACACATTGCCATAGCTAAATTGTTATAATAATGTGCGCAGATAAAGGATTCCTACTACGAAACAAAATATTATCCAGACAAATTAATCCTCAGTTCCATTAGTCAAAGGTTAAATATACTAGCCTGCTGGGCTTGTTTTTTCATGTTATAAAAATATTTTCCTTCTAGTGATTTTAAAAAAAATCCTTAAGACACAAACACGTTGAGCACTTGGATGCATGTGATCCATGTGATTTGAGTTCTAAACAAATATTTTGTGATTTAAGCTAATATTCTTTATACAAGTATAGAATCATAGAATAGTAGAGTTGGAAGGGGCCTATAAGGCCATCAAGTCCAATTCCCTGCTCAATGCAGTAATACACACAGATTTAATAATAATCTTATTAAACAGATTAATAAATTCTAAAAGCAGATATTTACATGATCACCTCCCACATTCATTAAAGTAAATATTTTCATGAAGAAAAATGGAAGAAAAAAAGCATTTTAAGCTTAAATCCTACACAGTTTATTTTCTAGTACAGAAGCTGGATTTGGTTGATGTTCTGAGCTTTCTAAATGCATTATTTCCAGGAACTTTTTCTGCATTGCCACATCCACACCATTCATTTAAAGCACTCTTTACCACAATCATGGCTCCCGCCAAAGAATCCTGGGCACTGTAGTTTGTTAAGGGTGGTGGGATTTGTAGCTCTGTGAGGAGTCTCTAACAACTCTCAGCACACTTAAAAAACTACAGTTGATCATTCTAAGAATTATGTAGCTTTTTAGAACTGCTGCCTGAACTGTTGCCCTCCTCATCTACTTTTCATTTTGTGCCACACCTTTTCAACTGAAAGTCTGTGAGCAGGGACTGTGTACAGTGCAGCACATTTCAAGCCAAATAAATAAATAAATAAATGGACTGAGCTGGATTTTCAGGGCAATATAAACAGGAAGACTGAGACTTTCAAAACCTGCTTCCCACAAGACAACTTTATAGCCCTCTTTTACAAGAACACAGGCCCCATTTATTTCACTGGTCCTTACATTTGAGAATTTCCCAACAGATTGTGTCCTAAATACAGGGCCGGATTAAGACATGCTGAGGCCCTAAACCATATCAATATTCAAAGGCCCCAGGCCATAAACAATAAAAGAGAAAAACTGTATCACATTATAATTTATTTATTTATTTATTCAACTTAATAGAAAGAGTAATGAAAAAATAAATGGCAAACCATTATATTTGCATATATACATAGGCAAAGATGCAATGAAAAACAACTAAATAAAATATACCTTGCAAAAAGCTTCATTTGCATTATCAAATACCTTATGATTTCTTAATTACCATATATGAAACTGAAGACTTTTATAGGAACACAAGAGCAGATACAGAGAACAGAACTTAGGAAGTACAATGTAGCTTGTAACAAAAAATTAATACTTGTTTTCTAAACAAAAAACATACAAACTTGCAGTAATCCTTTATGCACTATAGTATACCTTTAAATGAAAAGATCTTCTGATTTCTTATTTAGCAATGCATATATTAAATTGAAGACTTCTAATGTAAAGGAACACATGAACATTACAAGGATTACCATTTATTAAATAAAAGCAGCAAAGGAACCTTGAGTATGAGGTTCCTTCTCTATTGCTGTAATGAAGTAACTGTCAAGTTTCGATAACTGCCCTTCATACAATCATAGAATAGTAGAGTTGGAAGGGGCTCTAAGGCCATCAAGTTCAACCTCTAGCTTAGTGTAGGAATCCAGGTTGAAGCATATCTGACAGGTGGCTGTCCAGCTGCCTCCTGAATGCACCCATTATTGTACTGGTCTAACAGTTAGGAATGTTTTCCTGATGTTTGCCCAAAATCAGGCTTCCTGTAAGTTGAGCCCATTATTCCATGTCCTGCACTCTGGGATGATCAAGATCCTGGTCCTCCTCTGTGTGAAAACCTTGCAAGTACTTGAAGAGTCCTATCATATCTCTCCTCAGTCTTCTCTTCTCAAGGCTAAACATGCCCAGTTATTTCAGTCTCTCCTCATAGGGCTTTGTTTCTGATCATCCTTGTTGCCGTCCTCTGAGCCTGTTCCAGTGTGTCTGCATTGTTCTGAAAGTGTGATGTCAAGAACTGGATGCAATACTCAAGATGAGGCCTCACCAGTGCCTAGTAGAGGGGAACTAATACTTCACACAATTTGGAAACTATACTTCTGTTAATGCTGCCTAAAATAGCATTTGCTGTTTTTGCAGCCACATTGCACTGTTGGTTCATGTTCAGCTTGTGATCAACAACAATTCCAAGATCCTTCTCGCATGTAGTATTGCTGAGCCAAGAATCCCCCATCTTATAACTCTGCATTTGGTTTCTTTTTCCTAGTTGTAGAACTTTGCACTTATCCCTGCTAAAGTTTATTCTGTTATTTTCAGCCCAATGCTCCAAGCTATCAAGATCCCTTTGAATTTTGTTTCTGTCCTCCAGATATTAGCTATCCCTCCCAATTTTGTATCTGCAGATTTGATAAGGATTCCTTGCACCTCCTCATCCAAGTCATTAATAAAAATGTTGAAAACACTGGGCCCAGGACTGAGCTCGGTGATACCCTGCTCTAGGTCCCAGGGCTCTTCAACATTTTTATTCGATCTGCTGCTTCTCTTTTCTCAACTGACATCCACTTTCAAAAATTCTCTTCATTGTTCAATTTACTTAGCCAATGATACTGTAAAAGTTGTCTTTCAAATGGTCTTTAGATTAGATAACAGGCCTCTGCCCCCCTGTGGTGTTGTAGAGGGTGAGTTGCATACTGGGATTTATAGTAAGAGGCAAGAAAGAGAGCTGGGGAAAAGAGGAAGTGAGAGGGCGGAGCCAGAGTTGTTGGAGTGGGGCCTGATGGATTAGTTTATAGCATTGCTAAACTCCTGGAATAAATAAACTTTGAATCTTTGTGTCTGATAGTTTGTAATTCCTGCAACACACATCACACCTTATATTTTTGGGCCCTCCTCCAGAACATTGAGGCTGGCTACAGGCCTGTGTGGTTGTATATGGAGGAGTTGTGGGGGAGAAAGTGGTGAGGAGGGGATTAGCAGATATTATGCCTGGTGTGGATCAGGGCTTTTAGAATGTGTTGCTAGGCTAGCTCCCATTGTCTCCTCTTGAAGTCTGAGCTGAGGTTGGGCAACCTGTGAATGATGCAAGTAATACAGCAGCATTGGAAGGGAAATTGATGGAATTGGTGTGGATTGGGATTGGGAGGTCAGGGTTCAGAATTTTGGTGGTGGATTTTATATGAAGGTTATTTAAGCCAAAGCAATTTCAATTATAATAAATCTTCTTAGGTATCTCCAATATATTTAGATGCCCCTCATAACATGAGGCCCTAAACCATGGCTTACTTGGCTTGTTCCTAAATCTGGGACTGCCTAAATATATATGCTCTAAACAATTAATTCATACAGTGTAATATAACTGTTTATTACATAGTATGTGAATTATTATAATCAGGGAATTCCTTTTTAAAGTGCAATATTAATTACCAGCACCATCTGTGCCAAACAATAAGGAAAACAAATATTTTAATACAATGACTTCATGCATGTCAGTTATCTTGACATTAAACCCTGCAGTTTTGTTGCTGTGATTTACCTGTCTACTAATTTAAATAACTTATGTTCTTACAAGGTTAAAACTCCGAATACATGAATCAAAATTAAATATACCATCAGTTTCAACATAGACCCATTTCATTCATTGTATGTGTATGGTGACTGATAAATATAGCCTTTCCCCCAGATATTATAGGTAGTAAAATCCTATTATCAAAACCATGGCTATCCATATTAATGTGTTGTGCATAATTCCCTATTTCTCTATAATTCTAACTGTAAGAAGAGCTCTGCTGGATCAGAAGAAAGGTATATCTACTTCAGTATCCTGTTTCCCAAAGTGGCCAACTAAGCACTTCTGAGAAGCCCATAAGCAGGGGGAAAGGGCAAGAGCCCACTTTTTTAGCCTCTCTTTGTGTTCCCCAGCAACTGGTATTCAGAGACTGGTATTCATGGTACCGAATATCATGATCATTCTGCCTCTAACCATGGAGATAAAATATAGCCAAAATATCTAGGAGTCATTGATAGCGTTATTATCCACCATGAATTTGTCTAATCTCAGTGGTGGCTGGTGCCCATTGGGATTGTTAGGGCAGAAGGGAAGGAGACCAACAGTAGGTGGAGTCAGAGCCAATGGCAGGCGAAGCCAACTAATTCTATTTTTGTCCCTATCCTTTTCTTTCCTAAGTTTTAGAAGGGCAACACTGAGACTGAGGAAGAGGAAGCTGACAGCCAGTGCCAACCCATGGACTTATAAGAAGGCGAGACTGAAGGATGTCTGAGATTGGTAATGCAGTGCCACATTTACCCCAGTGGACAGTCTCCACTTTCTAATCCCCTTTTAAAGCCCCAGACAACTCACTTCCAGGCAACGTCTTTACTGAGCATGCATCCTGATTGGTTTGCAGGAAGGTTAGACAAAGTTGCATGAAGTAAGTGCTATCCTATACTTTTCAGTCACTTTCCATAACCAAAAGGGGAAACGACAAAAAAATGCTTGCACCCTGTCAGTGAGAGTCTTTGTCTCTCACCCAGCCTTCCAGGTTAGGATTGCATTGGTACTAAACAGAAATTATTGTCAGAGTGCAATTTTATTTTGGGAAAGGACATGACCACGACTAAACAACCATTCTTCCCTCCAGATTCTGCACTCCTCATTCATAGTTATTCAAAAAGTTGCATAGCCATAGCATTGAGCAAGTCCCTAGGAGTTGGGGGAAGAGAGATAATGGGAGCAATTGCCCTGGGCCTCATACATGGAGAAGTCTACAACAACAACAACAACAAGTAACACATTCCAGCTGAGAAAAACTGGCATTGACGCAGGGTGTAGTCTGAAGGCAGGGAGGGGGCTGAAATGAACATTCAGCCTCCAGGTCTCCCAGAGCTTAAAAAGAGCCTGCTCTCACTATGTTATTATCAGTATTCTTCATGCTGTATATTCATGTTCTTATTTCTGGAGTGTGATTATTTTCTCTCTCTTTTGATTCATGAGCTCACCATTATTAACCACTGCTTGGGTGTTTTTTTTAATGTTCTTCAGCATTAAACGTATATTTGTCCCCTTGTTTTGCTTAGCATTATACACATGACTGTGTCCACTGCTTTTAACTGAACAGTTTTCATGAAACCTTAGCTGATTCTCAACCTTAAGCATACGTGACCTTCAAGTGTACATGTTAGAAATGAGTTGTAATGGTTTTTATCAGAATTTTCACTTGCTGGTGTATTTTTTTTTCATATGCATCTGGGATAACACTGTTAACAAGAAATTTGCAGGAGGGAAGTCAGTAATGAGACTCCAGTAGCTTCAGATTGCCCAAAGCACACATTCTTCACAGTAGAAATTAACTGGTTATTTACAGCCATCCTCTCACTATATAGTAGTGTGCCTTTTCTTTTCCATGGGATATCAGTTTACCCAAGACCTTCTACAGTGGTCTTCAGCTCTCAGATCTCTGTGTCAATGTATTTTCTATATTCTCTGTGCTCCTTGCTGTTCCTCAGAGCATCTTGGCAAGTATCAGGCTATATGTTTTCTGTTTGACCAGAAACAGTCAAACAGTCTGACTTGCCACAAGAGACTATGGCATTTCAACTTCGGCAGATATCTTTTTTGGAGAACAGTTCACAAAGCCATGGAGAACCCTGAAGGCAACGTGTTCCCTGATTTTCTGCACTTCTAAAGGCAGGAGGAAAATGGAAAGGTTTTGCACTTGTGTGTAACAGAGACCTACTTACCATATTTCATTTGAAAGATGCACTTATAGTTGCAGTCATTGTACCCTTGCTTTACAATCTCATGAAAATGTGTCTGATCTTGGAAGGAGCTCCACAGATTGTGCAGCTTTACACCAAAATGCATAACTGTTTTACTTTTATTTTATTTATGTAGACAATTTATAATCCTCTTATATTTAAATTAAACTCTAAGCAGTGTACAACATAAGTTAAACATTTTAACAACCACAAAACTACACAATCTATAAAATACAATTGATAATTGAACAGAACATCCTCTTTTATACATTTAGTATAAACTTTGCATATAAAAATGAACTACAAAAATGCAAGAAAAATCATAGCAAACATACCAGGCTGAACAAAATATCCGCTAGGCTTCAATAAAAATATTAAAAATTAATAAAAATCAAGTCCAGAGTTGTTGTTTTTTAATTGTTGAATTTTTCCCGTAAACATAAAATTAGACAAGTAGAGCAAACACAGGTCCAGTAAATGAAAACATAAACCATCAAGCCACTAGAATGAATTCCAACCAGCAGAACAATGGGAACTCATGGGCTGGCAGATTATATGGACAGTACAAGAATTATAGAAACTTTATAGGAAGTATCCCAGCCAAAGCCTGATAAGTTGTTCGTTCCTGATAAACCATGATAAACCAGCATCCCATTGAAATTAATGGGACTCATGACTAACTTTTAACAAAGATTTCAATATGACCTAAGTGCAATTAAAGTGTTTAATAAACTGTGGTCTTGTTATGTAGATGGTGTGCGAATTCTAAAGGCTTGATCAAGTTGGTTTGACATAAAGCAAAATTAGCCAGACCTGAGCAAAGCTTTTGCTCTAAATCTGTGTGCCACTTTTTATGCTTGCAGTTAAAATAGTTGGGTGGAATATATCTAGATCAAAAATTTGAACTATGGTGGCCATTTTATGCTGGCACCCAGAGATGTTTTATATGACTACAGGCATGCCATTTTTTTTAACAACAAAAAAAGCACTGGTCACGGGCATTAGGAAAGTAGGGTAAAGATGCTAGCTTTGTTCCATTGTGGGGAGAGACTTACTCTTTCACCCAGATACTACAAAGACTTTTTGTAGGTTTCATACCATATGGGTGACAGCTAAAGCAATAAAGCAATAATGTCATGTGGTCACCAGCCAATTTTTGCAAGCACATAGGATGGACAATTCTAGCATAAGAAGAAAAAATGTAAATGTACTGCCTTCAAGTCGATTCCAACTTACGGTGACCCTATGAATAGGGTTTTCATGAGGCTGAGAGGCCGTGACTGGCCCAAGGTCACCCAGTGAGCTTCATGGCTATGTAGGGATTTGAACCCTGGTCTCCCAGGTTATAGTCCAACACCTTAACCACTACACCAGACTGGCTCTATAAGAAGAGAAAGGAGGGGTATAAAAAGGGGAGAGAGAAAGCAGAAGGTAGTAAGTGAGAACATTTGACACAATTATCTCCAGTTGTGTGTCATTTGGCTTTGAACAAGTTCTCCCTAGACCAGGATTCTTCAATCTCCCTGGGTTTTCTGCTGTACAGTCTGCCTGTTCCATTGGTGAAACTTTATTTAGGAATCAATTCTGCCTGAAGATCAGAGGAATGGCCACCCCTCTTTGCTGAAGGTGTACTTTAGCTTGCAGTGAGCCATCTTTGACTGGTAATTATATCCCCTCTTGTGGCTGAAGCCCCATGGCAATTTGCTTTGAATTGTTGTGGTTGAAGCCTTGTGGCAATTTGCTTTGCCTTGTACTCAATAAAACTGAGTTGTATGTTTTCCCCTTTTGTGGTTTTAGATTTGTGTTTCTGTTTACACAGTCTGTGCAAACCTGGTCAACCCTCACACTGACCTGTCAGTGCGTACATAATTCCGTAACATAGGAAGTGTGAACAGGAACAGTTCCAGGTGATTGTGTTTCAGACAAAAAAAACCTCAACAGTTTTAAACAAAAGCCTCTATAGAATTGAATTTCTACACAGATTGGCTGGTAAATAAATCACCTCTAATGAGGTTTTCTAAATAATTTCCTTCCTAGATAACTCAAGCTCCACAAATGGAACATGTACCACATTTAGCAACCGAACAAAGGTTCACATAGCTCACTTGTTCAGATTCTGCCATATTGCCAGATTATACAAGAAATCCCATTTTGAATGTCCCAAATTTCCTGTTATTCAACAGCTGTAGAATTGGCTGCAGTTTCAGCAGTCTGAAAGAACAGAACTCTGCTTGGGCAACAAGAACAAGCAATGAAAATGGGGCCTGAGGAATTCACCACCTGGCAGTGTGGCACTAGCACTGTGACATGCTTCTTTTAAGCTTTGTAGTATGCAATACACAAGCACAGAGAAATTCAGACATTGAAAGAGATTTGTTCTTGTATTTTTTAAAACAGATTCTCAAGGAACTGTCAGCAAGGAACAAATATCCATATGACATGAAACCAACCTGCCTAAACAACTGAAAACTATTAGCAGAGTTGTGAAGAAGTGAGGTTTGGGCAGACAATGAAATATATATATTTCTGAAGGAAAATACTGCTGAAGGGAAAGTTAGATGTATTGGAGCTAACTGTTGTTATGATCCACTAAACAACAAGCTATCCAGGGCATCCAGTGACTCCTGAGAGAGGCCCGAGTAGCAGAAGTTAAATAGAAATATCTGGCTTGGATTCATTAGCTCTGGAGGAAGTCCTGCCAGTGGAATACAGTGAGCATCCCCATATCATTTCCAGTTCCAAGGGCCTACTCCCTTGGCAGGAGGGGATTTCTTCCTAACAACCCCTCCCCTCACATGAACCAACCCAGACCCTGTGTTTATCATATGAGGACCTTCTCTGGGTGCTCCCTCCAAGAGAGAAGTGGAGGGTGGTGGTGACATGACAACAGGACTTCTCAGTGGTTTGTCGAATACGCTCCCCAGGGAGGCATGCCTGACACTGTCACTATCTGTTTTTAGGCACCAACCACAAACATTCTTATTCACCCAGGCCTTTGGACCTTAATTTTCTGCTTATATTTTAGTGGGGAGGAGTAGGGTTGAATCTGCTTTCTTATAAATGTTATTTGTGAGAATTTAGGTTCTTGTTATTCTTGTTTTTACACTTGTTTTATGGTTTGTTTTGTAAGTTGCTTTGAGGTCACCTTTTTTAAAAAAAGTGACATCATCATCATAATTAACCAACCCTGGCATCACTCAAAGAGTGAGAGGCAGCAAATGACCGCCCTGCTGGCAAGCAAAGTAAAACGAAATGTACACAGGCCTGAGTCTTCCCAACACCACTGGAAGCTAGAGGTGGAATTAATGGGAGACAGAACCAAGATGGAGGTGTTCCAACCTCAGATTGAGGGTCAGTGGTATAAATATTTGAGACAGTCAGGTCGGTGGGAGGAGACTGCCTTCAAAGGCCTACACTAGGAATCAGGAGCAGGCGATGGGGCGAGGCTGTGGAACGGCTTCCTGGCAGCAGCATCAATGTTGCTTTCTGGTGCAGTGTGGGAGCAGGGTATGGTGACGGAAAGTGGGAGTGCTGGATTGGCTCTGCTGGTGTGTCTGCGCTGCCTCAATCTCACCACTGCCCTGTTCCATCCCATCCCAGAAAGCTGCAGAGATCCTGCTGCCAGGAGGCCAATTCTGCAGTGCCCCCTAGCGGATTGCTCCTGCTGGGAACTGCAATGTATGTAGACTAGTTCACATATCATCACTTGATTTCAGAGCTTGGAAAAGTTACTTTTTAAAACTACAACTCCCATCAGCCCCAGCCAGCATGGCCACTGGATTGGGCTGATAGGAGTTGTAGTTCAAAAAAGTACTTTTCCAAGCTCTGCTTGATTTCTCTATATTTGAATACTGGAAGCTGAATGTCTAAATTGACTATTCAAAAGCACTGAGATGATGTGAGGTGATATGAAATTGCAATCTATGGTGCTGTTACTAGTGAGGGCTCATACAGGCAAGTCATCACTTAATGTAGCAGCCACCAAGTGGTGAAAACACAGCTTTGGACATGTTTGGAGGACTGCTGCAGAGTGGAATGGAGGCTACCTCAAATGCAGTGACTTTCTGCTCCGATAACATTGGTCTAAGAAGAACTGACTTAGCAGTGCACTGTATGGCAAGACACCCATGGAATAATAGGCCGCCTGTTTTCTTCAAAGGTGAAATTTCTTAAAAGTATAGTGCTAGGTCAGACAGCCAATGCATATTCAGGAATGGGGGGAACCATCTCTTTGTTCCTGGACTATGGGTACGTATATATACCTAACTAAGCCCTTTTCAGTTGTTCTTCCCTCACTTTGCGTGATCACCATCATGCAAGGGAAAAAGCAAGGACAAGCCTGTCGGATCCACTCCCTCCCTAATGTTCCTATTGCTAATCCCACAGCCTTCTATGTAAAGCCAGGCTGAAGACTTTATTTTTTTAATTAACAAAGGAAGGGACAAGTCTGGGGGCTCACTTTTTGTGCCTAAATAAGATGTTTTAAACTGACTAAAGAAGATGTGCCAGACGTCCAAGCTGGATTTAAAAAGGGAAGAGGCACCAGAAATCATATTGCGAACATACGTTGGATAATGGAATGGAGCAAGGAATTTCAGAAGAAAATCACTCTGTGCTTTATAGGCTACAGCAAAGCCTTTGACTGTGTAGATCATGAAAAACTATGGAATGCTTTAAAAGAAATGGGGGTGCCACAGCATCTGATTGTCCTGATGCGCAACCTACACTCTGCACAAGAGGCTACTGTAAGGACAGAATATGGAGAAACCGATTGGTTCACCATTGGAAAGGGTGTGAGACAGGGGTATATTTTATCACCCTATTTGTTTAATCTGTATGCAGAACATATCATACAGAAAGCAGGACTGGACCAAGATGAAGGAGGTGTGAAAATTGGAGGGAGAAACATTAAGATATGCAGACAATACCATACTCTTAGCAGAAACCAGTAATGATTTGAAACGAATGCTGATGAAAGTTAAAGAGGAAAGCACAAAAGCAGGACTGCAGCTGAACGTCAAAAAGACTAAAGTAATGACAACAGAAGATTTATGTAACTTTAAAGTTGACAATGAGGACATTGAACTTGTCAAGGATTATCAATACCTCGGCACAGTCATTATCCAAAATGGAGACAATAGTCAAGAAATCAGAAGAAGGCTAGGACTGGGTAGGGCAGCTGTGAGAGAACTAGAAAAGGTCCTCGAATGCAAAGCTGTATCACTGAACACCAAAGTTAGGATCATTCAAACCATGGTATTCCCGATCTCTATGTATGGATGTGAAAGTTGGACAGTGAAAAAGGTGGATAAGAGAAAAATCAACTCATTTGAAATGTGGTGCTGGAGGAGAGCTTTGTGCATACCATGGACTGCGAAAAAGACAAATAAACAAGACAAAAAAAGACAAATAAACCAGAACTGTCACTAGAAGCTAAAATGATGAAACTGTGGTTATCATACTTTGGACACATCATGAGAAGACATGATTCACTAGAAAAGACAATAATGCTGGGGAAAACAGAAGGGAGTAGAAAAAGAGGAAGGCCAAACAAGAGATGGATTGATTTCATAAAGGAAGCCACATACCTGAACTTACAAGATCTGAACAGGGTGGTTTAGGGCAGATGCTCTTGGAGGTCACTGATTCATAGGGTCGCCGTAAGTCATAATCTACTTGAAGGCACATAACAACAACAAAGAAGATGTTGCCTGTCTTGGGGCTCCTACTTCCTACCACCACCACAATCACCTTCCTTCCCATTCTTATTGATTTATTTACATTATTTTGACAGAAAAGTGGGGTGGTGACTGTGCCACAGAGCTTCCCCTACCTTACATGTCAGTACACTCGAAATACTTTCCCCTGTGGCAGCTCCACAATGGCTGAACTGAGGAAACAAAGCCCTTTGGGCAGCGTGGGTTGCCCTGCCAGCCATTTTGAAATTCACAATTTATTTTAATTTCCTCCTATTTCCTTGTTTTTTAGGATAACCTGTCAATAACATGCTATTAACACTTTCAGCTATCCCCCTGAGAAAGGGATTTCCTACTCAACTGTTTTCATAGCCTCCCTCCTGTTGTTTTCTGAAGTGATCTTATAATCTTCTTTGTTGACTCTCTGTTGTATCTCCCTTCCCTGTTGATCCTTCTTCTGCTGAAAGAATATTTAATGTCCTTTCCCCAGTATTTAGTGTTCTTGCTTTTGTCAGTATTATTTCTAGTTAAAAGATCAGACAAATCATATATCTGGCTTTACCTTTACAGCATTTCTTTATAGCCCTGAAGATGGGCTCACTGGTTCATGTTTATGTACATTCATTGCCCCCCACCATATTTTCCTTTTCTGATGTGTGTGGAGGTCTGTGCCAAGCTGAAGAGCAAACAACAAAAGTGCTAACAAAATTAACAATTACCCAGTCATTCTTGTGCTAAAGACTGTAGAAAACCCACTCTTTAAATGTTGGTGAGTTTCTTATAACTTTTTCACCCAAGCTGTTAACACATTTTGGAGTTCAGTTATAGCTGTTGCTATTCTCCCATAAATCAGAATGGAATGTTTGATTTATTATTTTTATTTATTTATGAGATTTATATCCCGCCCTTCCTCCCAACAGGAGCCCAATTGATATAGTAGGCATACCTTATTGTGGAAATACAAAATGGCAACCCTATTCTATGGGTATCCTTAACTATCCCATGACCTGCCATGTAGTATGAACTCTCTTGTTTTTCAGTACACATGCAGACATTGGTTCTGAACTAGAGTCGTCTCTTTACACACAAGTTTGGGTTTGGGAATGAGGTGTGGAATTTGTTACTTTTCTATTGTCTGCAGAGAAAAGGAAAATATTGAGTACCTGCCATTAAGGAATGCTGTTTATTTATTTACATACACTGTCTTTCCCCCAAGGTGGTTTAGGCTGCAATCCAATACACACTTACCTGGGAATAAGTCCCAGAGAACTCAATGGAGCTTACTTCTGAGTAAACATGTGTTGAATTGCAGCCTTATTCTTGTAAAGAACTAAACAAACAGATGTTTATTTATTTATTTAATTTGATTTGTATCCCGCCCTTCCTCCCAGCAGGAGCCCAGGGCGGCAAACAAAGTACTAAAACACTTTAAAACATCATAAAAACAGATCTTAAAATACATTAAAACAAAACAGCATTACAAAACTTTAAAAAACAACCTTGAAAAGGGTTAAAAACATTATTAAAAACATATTAAACAATTCTGACACAGATGCAGACTGGGATAGGTCTCAACTTAAAAGGCTTGTTGAAAGAGGAAAGTGTTCAAAAGGCACCGAAAATATAGCAGAGATGGCGCCTGCCTAATATTCAAAGGGAGGGAATTCCACAGGGTAGGTGCCGCCACACTAAAGATCCATTTCCTATATTGTGCAGAATGAACCTCCTGATAAGAGGGTATCTGCAGGAGGCCCTCACCTGCAGAGCGCAGTGCTCGACTGAGCATATAAGGGGTAAGATGGTCTTTCAGGTATCCTGGTCCCGAGCTGTATAGGGCTTTGTACGCCAAAACTAGAACCTTGAACTTCGCTCAGTAGCAAATGGGCAGCCAGTGCAATTCTTTCAGCAGCAGGGTGACATGTTGGCGATACCCTGCTACAGTGAGCAGTCTCGCCGCTGCATTTTGCACCAACCTCAAGGGTAGCCCCACATAGAGAGCATTACAGTAATCTAGCCTAGAGACTACAAGTGCATGGACAACAGTGGTCAGGCTATCCTGGTCCAGAAATGGCCGCAGCTGTCTCACCAGCCGAAGCTGGTAAAAGGCACTCCTAGCCACTGAGGTCACCTGGGCCTCTAGTGACAAAGATGGATCCAGGAGCACCCGCAGTCTACGAACCTGCTTCAGAGGGAGTATGACCACATCCAAAGCAGGCAACTCGGAAACCACCAACCCACACTGCCTCTGTCTTGCTAGGATTCAGACTCAGTTTATTGGCCCTCATCCAGCCCACCACCGAGTCCAGGCAGAGGTCCAAGGCTTGCACGGCCTCTCCCGATTCAGATGTTACAGAGAAATAGATCTGGGTATCATCAGCATACTGCTGACACCTCACCCCAAAGTTCCTGATGACTGCTCCCAAGGGCTTCATATAGATGTTAAACACCATGGGGGACAAGATGGTACCCTGTGGCACCCCACAGCACAGCTGCCAGGGGGCCGAAAGACATGCTATTCTCTGAGAATGACCCTGGAGATAGGATCGGAACCACTCTAAAACAGTGCCCCCAATACCCAGCTCACCAAGTCAGCCCAGAAGGATACCATGGTCAATGGTATCAAAAGCTCCTGAGAGATCAAGTAAGAACAGGGTCGCACTCCCCCTGTCCTTCTCCCGATAAAGGTCATCCATCAGGGCAACCAAGGCCGATTCAGTCCCATAACTAGGCCTGAACCCAGACTGGAATGGGTCAAGATAATCTGTTTCATCCAAGAGTACTTGCAGTTGCTGCACCACAACCCTCTCAATCACTTTCCCTAAGAAGGGAGTATTTGCAACCGGTCGGTAGTTGTCACAAACCAATGGGTCCAGGGTGGGCTTTTTCAGGAGTGGTCGAATCACCGCCTCTTTCAAGGTGGCTGGAACCACTTCCTCTTGCAATGATGCATTGACCACACCCTGGATCCACTTGGTCAGACCCCCTCGGCAAGCTTTAATAAGCCAAGAAGGGCAAGAGGACACGTTGCTGGCCGCATCATCTCAAGCACCTTGTCCACGTCATCAGGCCGCATCAACTGAAACCGTTCCCAAGAAGTTGCAGCAGATATTACAAATTATTGAACAGAAGGCCTCATCAGGTGCTACTGTTAGGTAAAGCAAACATGGAGAGAGCAGCAGGGATGAGAGTGCTGTCTTTGCCTCTCTGTGAATGTTCCTGTTGCCTTCCTGCTTGTGGATTCTTCAGGGTGCTTCAGCTTTCTGCTTCCAGTAGTGGTGACCAAGGCAAGAGAGTGGCAGTTTGAAGCAAGCAAGCCCAAGGTTGCCAGTTTCAATCCCTGAGACTGATCCTGTATCTTCAGGAGAAAAGAAAGTCAGCCAAGTGCAGGTGTTCTTGCAACCCTGTAATAGGAAAAACCACAAGGTGGAATTCTCCCTTCCACCTGCACAATGTTTAAAGATACAGAAGACCTCTTGGTTGCCAGGCCAGCCTCCAAGAGGTCTTTTGTATCTTTAAAAGTTGTGCAGGGGGAAGGGAGAATTCCACCTTGTGGTTTTTCTCATTACAGAGTTGCAAGAACACCTGCACTTGGCTGACTTTCTCTTCTCCTAAAGATACAGGATCAGTCTCAGGGATTGAACCTGGCAACCCTAAGCCCAGGTGCAAGCCCAGGGGCTCTAATTCAAGGCCTCTGGCTCCCATAGCCTGAAGTACTTGTTTTATTTATTTATTTGTAAATTTATAAACAGTTTCAGAGGCTGAAGCCAACAAAGAGGTGTACAAGAAGATAAAAATGAAATAAAATATAAAAAGTATAAGTTCTAAAGAGCAACAAACAACATTTCTACATACTCTAAAAACCATAAAACAATTTCTGCAGATGTACAGTTATTTATTTATTTATTAGATCTATGTCCCGCCCTTCCTCCCAATAGGAGCCCAGGGCGGCAAACAAAAGCATCAAAAACAGTCTAAATCATCATAAAAACAGACTTTAAAACATATTACAACAAAACATACTTAAAATATATTAAAACAAAACATCTTTTAAAAAATGCTTTACAAACATATTAAAAGCAATACCGACACAGACTGGGATAAGGTCTCTACTTAAAAGGCTTGATGAAAGAGAATATAGAGAATATTCCCTAAGGTAAAGCCTGCTTAAACAAACAAAACAAAAGCTAGGCACCTGCCTGATTTCACCTCGCAATTCATTCCAGAGGACTGGAGCTGCAACACTGAAAGCCCAGTTACTAGTACAAATTAAGTACACCTTTGGAGCATGGGATACTCTCAGCAGTATCCTATCTGAGGAATGCAGTTGGTGGGCAGATTCAACATTAACCTCAATTTAACATTAACATGAACGCAGTAATCAGCACCTTGAACAACTGCTTGAAAGTGTGGACTAAGAGCGAATTCACTGCTCCACTGACATCGGACCCATCAGTCTCCAACACATGAAGGCAAGGAAATGCATATACACTGATTGCATCAACAAGGGACTGCATGTGAATGTTCATAATCACTAGTATTTGTGTACCTTCTCCACTGGACTCACATTAACAACACATTACAGGCCCAATTAAGTCAAGAAACATGCAAACAAATCTGCATCTATTGAATGAATGGAGAATCCCACATGTATGAGAGTTAATGTGTCTATCTGAGTTAACCATGGAGCTCTGGATCAGGATGATAGATTTTTTCCCTTGCCATTACATGGTCATTGCATAAGTGTTGGCAATGTTGGGGACCATTCCTTCATGCTGTAGTAGTGCAAATAATGGTTTTCAAGCATCAGTAGGTTAAAATGCATATGGCAAAAGGCCACTAGCAGGAACAATTGATAAAATGTAGGTAGCATGTCAAGGTTTATGTGCACGTGGTTTGCATAGATCATGAGGATTTGGACATACAGGAACAATGAAGGCTATACACTATGATCTTATTTTTTTTTATTCAAGCACATTTGCATAGCAGTTGCAGGTACAAAGACACTGAGCATTGGAATACTGACACACATTCCTAAATAAATCAGGATTTATTTAATATGTATTTTAAGTAGTGCTACAATCAGCTGTTTAACAGAGATTCAGAATCTGGGACACAAACTCCTTTAGGTTTTCAAGCCTCAATGCCATGCCCATCATATCTAGGATAAAAAAAGTCAGTAATCTAACTGCCACTGTTTGTACATTTGCTTTTTTAAGTCTGAGACTGGGATGTGTCACAAAACGAGACACTGATTTTGCAAAGCCAGAAAAATATCTGCTACCCATTTTGGGGCCTTATAATTAGATGTACTGCTCATATATTTATTCTTATTCTTGCCAGGAATTTCATGGAAGTCAGTGGCAGAGAGATCTGCTAGCAATGTGTGAGGGTTACTTCAGATACGCATTCTCCATACGCATTCTCCATACTGCACTTAGGTGCGCAAGAGTAAATTCTACCCCCTCCAATTCTATACCCCTCAAAAACAGAGGCAAATGGCAGAGTATGTATGTTATTTCTAGTAATGCACCTAAGATGTCTTCAAATAACAGATGTAGGACTGTCTTTTGGTAGCATGTTGTATTCAATATATGGTAGTTTCATATTTTAGCATTTAAAGTCTTAAATAAGTAAGGACCAAGTTACCTAAGGGATCACCCTATATATCTTCGCCCCATATATCCTTGCCTGGCAATTGCACACCTGAGATGGGACAATACGGAGTATCACATGATCCAGAGCTGTGCCTAGTTTGTGCTAGAACCCAGATTTTTAGTGTTGCATCTCAGCCCTCTGGAATCAATTACCAGTCAAAATTAGACAGGTGTCCAGCATCATGATGCTTAGGCACTTACTGAAAATATTTTTGTTTAAAAAGGCTTTCCCTGCAGTATAACCCACACATTTATGAACTATTTACTATACATCTGTAGAAATGGTTTTGTTATTAGAATGTGTAGAAATGGCGCAGAGTGGTAAGCGGCGGTAATGCAGCCGAAAGCTCTGCTCATGGCCGGAGTTCGATTCCAACGGAAGGAGGAAGTCGAATCTCCGGTAAAAGAGGTCGAGGTCCACTCAGCCTTCCATCCATCCGTGGTCGGCAAAATGATGCTGGGGGGTAAAGAAAGGCCGGGGACGGAACTGGCAATCCCACCCCATATATATGGTCTGCCTAGTAAACGTCGCAAGATGTCACCCTAAGAGTCGGAAATGACTGGCACTACAAGTGCAGGGACACCTTTACCTTTAGAAATGGTTTCAATTATTTTTAGAACAGTTCTCTACATTGCATCAGTGGATAATAGAGAATGCAGTTGTTATATCTTATAAGAATTCTGTTTCTTGTACTAGGTTGCTCATCTGTAATACTATCTATACTGAATGCATGTAACTGGCATTGAACTGGTATACCATCCACTCCTCTCCCTAGAGAAGTTCCTGACTAAGATGGACACAGGTTTGGTATTCAAGACCCCAAGGTATCCACTCCTATTCATTGAGATGGGCTATGGTATGTCTTTTGCAAGTGCCCTGACATCTGCACTACAGCCAGCAACTGACCATAAGGTCAATACCCATGCATAGACTTTCTTGCATGGAGTGTCTTAGTAACTTCGTGGCTGCTATATCATGGGCCTATTCCTGTACACATTTAAGCTGTACAGGTCATGCACTTGATGTTCTACACCATTGGGAAAGGACTGATCTGGTGAAAGAGAAGTTTAAAATTGTCCTGCTGTCATGGATTGACCATTAGAGTTCTAGTGGTCTCTGGGTCCTAAAAAAGAAGACATTTTCTGATGTTTTTCTCCTACTGACTGATGGATCATATTAATTTCCAGAACGCTCTCATGATTCTTTGGATAGTATTATCAGCAACAATGGTGAGCTGGGGGGTGTATTTTTGTATTAACCTTTAAGGCCTTAAACAGTTTCAGACCAGATTGCCTGTGTACCTGTATATATAACCTAAGACCTGCATTTGAGGGCTTGCTAGTGTACCTACTTGTAAAATTGGCAAATGCATAAGATAGGCCCTCCTCAGTTGTGACTCCACAGTTGCGGAAATGTCCATAGAATCATAGAATAGTAGAGTTGGAAGGTTACTGAGTCCAACCCCCTGCTCAGTGCAGAAATCCAAGTTAATCCATGAGCAGCATATAGTAAGGAGGCAGGAACAGTTAAGCCAGCAAAGGTCCAGATCAGATTCACTGACTTACATAGTCAAAGTCAAATTCTTTATTTGCATTTAGCCATAAGCCATTGCACAGCTGGAGAATACACGTTTAAAATCATGAAACATGCAGTCACGATGGACTTGTAGTCATTTGGGCTTTTATGTAATTTGCTCTCAGTTTTTTTGCAGCCAAGGCGAAATTAGCCACCGCGATTGTAACCTGGATGTGTTTGTCAGCCAAGAGCTCCACCACCAAATCGCCAGAGAAAATCTCCCCTCTAGAATCAATAAGAGGGGCCAGGAGTTTCATTCTAGGGTTCTTATACAAGGGGCAGAAAAGCAAGTAATGGACTATATCCTCGGGTTCCTTACAACCGAAAACGCAACAACGCTCTTTGGATGGGATTCCCGAATATCTGCCTTCAAGGTAGGCTGTGGGCATCGTATGAAATCTGAGTTCTATAAAAGCTCTTCGTAAGGAGGCATGTGTCAAAATATTGAAGTAGCTTGATTTTGCATGGTTGAGTTTAAATAAAGGAAACCAAGGTGAAAAAGGGGCTGCAACAATTGATGCCCTATCTTGGGTCGCATCCAGCGGCGTCACTAGTAGGAGTGAGGGGGGGGTGCGGACCTCCGGTGCGCGCCCTCCCAGGGGCATGGATGAGGTGGCTGGGCTTGCGTGCTTGTGCGTACGCACACACGCACTCAAGGCCAGCCACCCCATCCATGCCCCTGGAAGGGCGCACGCCGGAGGGGCACCCAGCCAGAGAAGGCCTGGGAATGCCGGCGCGCCTCCCTCGCCCCGCCTCCGAGGAGGAGTTGGAGCAGCCTTGCCGGGCAACGGCGTGGGGTGGGGCAGCTCTGGGTGTCACCCCCCTCATGGTGACACCCGGGTGCGGGCCGCACCCTCCGCATCCCGGTAGTGACACCCCTGGTCACATCGTAATCAAAAACCCAATTACGGAGCTGAGAGGGATTAAGGCTTAAAAACTTCCTTTGAGTAAGATTATAAATTTTAAGTATTTCCTGATACCCTTGGGCCCATCCCCATGACCGCTGCTGGTCATGCCAGCAGAGCTTTGTAAGGGAGCTATCGTCCAGACTTACATAATCACTACAAGCTCCTCCTCTACTTGGTTATGTGCTGGGTCATTGCTTACAGCTGGATCTTTTCTCTCTTTTCTAATAGACCCTTTCTCCCAAGTAGATCCCTGGCAATAGAGCCATCTGGCAGACTCTGGGATTCCTATTGGATCTGCTGCCACCTTCACTTTTGGAGCTCAGGAGCAATGGGGGAGAATCTGGGATAAAGACAGGACTTGGGATAGGGGCAAAGTAATCTATGAAAGTGAACTCCAAAGGCTTCCTCTGTCCCACTGTGAGTTTGTCCATGCCTTCTGTTAGAACAGGGTTCTTTGAAGGAGCTCAAGCCTCTTCCTCCAAAGAAATATCTCTAGGATCTGGGTCAGCTGGGATCCTGATAGAAATTGTCTTCACAGTTAACATTAATTTGGCATAGTCACTTCTTGATTTTCAAAGCACTAATATATAACTGGCATAAATAAATACAATTTGTCATCATCCTAGGGGATCTCTGAAACAGAAGAGCTCATATAGGTGGTTAAACCTCCTTTCATATTCCTCCACATGTGCATTGATCTCATCCAATAAATCTTATTTATTTATTAGATTTATATCCTGCTCTTCCAGTAGGAGCCCAGTAGGAGAATTCCCCTGCTGTCTGAAGTACAGCAGCTGGCCATAAGATCTAAATCCTTCTCAGTGGTGGCACCCTTAATATGAAATTCACTTGGCAACATCCCTATCAGCTTTCAGATGGCAGATGAACATGTTTATT
Organism: Rhineura floridana; assembly: GCF_030035675.1. Taxonomy (NCBI): domain Eukaryota; kingdom Metazoa; phylum Chordata; class Lepidosauria; order Squamata; family Rhineuridae; genus Rhineura; species Rhineura floridana. The sequence continues at coordinate 290,488,355 of NC_084480.1, forward strand.
TATTAATTTATTTATTTTAGAGTTTTCACTGAAACATGTTGTAAGCTGGCGATTTGTAGTTTTTCAAAATCATATATATGGTGTGTGGGTGTCGGTATGGGTTAGTTTTAGGGGTAACGTAAGCAGAGCAGTTAATGAACATAACAATCAGCCATTGTGCATATAGCCTGTGTTTCTGACCTGCCAACATCCAGATTACAGCAATGACAGCAGCAGTGGGCAACCTTTTTTCCCCACGAAGAGCTGATTTTTCTAGGAATTAATCTGTCAGCAGTGGGCAGGGTTCTCTTGCTGTCAGTCCTCTTTTCCCAGCTGGTCAACTCCTCCCTTCCCTGCAGTCCTGATGATTGAACCCATGCCACTATTAAGCTTTTTTGCTAAGTTTAATAGCAGCATGAGATGCTATTTTAATCAGGTTCATGGGAAGGGGAAAGAAAGGTCTAACTGTTCTCTACCTGCAAGCCCCACAGTGCTGCTCAGATGACTGGGGAATAGTGGGGAAATGAGGGGCTGGGCTGCAGAAAAAGGTTAATTTGTATCTGGATATCCACCCCTTCTTTCCACTGCTTGGCTGATCAATGGAGGGTATGCTGTGGGCCACGTAAGATTAGGCAGTTGTCCAGAAGTAGTCCAGGGGGATACAGGTGCAGACTGCATACTTCTGAAGTAGAGATTTTGTTTAAAGGACATGTTTCTTGAAGGCTATGCATACTGACTGGACAATATTCATATTAGCCAGAGAATGCAGTTTATATATGCACATTCCACAAAATCTATTGGGGATTATGCATATTGCCCAGGGAATATACAAAATGTAGCCAAGATATGCATATTCCCCAAGGCCCATTGGAGATTATGCATACCAGAGAATATACAACATTCAGTCGTTGTATGCACATTCCCCTGCGCCTGTTGGAGATTATGTATATTGACCAGGAAATGAGCACAATTTCCTCTTCATGGACAGATTATGTGCACATTTTCTATGAGGCCTGGATGTTCTGCATATTAACTGCTCAACTGAATATTATCCCTAAAATATATGTAATACACACAGATAAATAGACAGATATATTGCTGCACATACTGTTCCCATTCATTTTTCTACCTCATTTTTGTATGTTACTTTATTTGAATGCAAACCATTAAAAGAGCTTTGCTCTGGAATGGTACAGAACAAACAAATAAAAAACACTTAAGCTTCTAATGGGGAATGTAGACATGCAATCCCCACCCCAAACCTCACAACAATCTTCAATGAACTCCAGCTAGATCAATGAGATTTGAATCATGAATTTATCTTACTTTACAAGACATGATACAACCAAACCCAATGAATAAATCCTCAGTTCTATGGCTCTCACATTAATCCATATTGATATTTTCCGATGCTTATTATTTCTGCTTTTTCTAGCACAAGATATCTGATACTTACAGTAGCCGCAATAGACAGTTACATTTGGTCTCAAAATAATGTATTGATATATGACCACCAAAATGAATAATAAACTAATTTCTTCAGAGAATACATGGGAAGCAAGAAAGATTACTTCTTTGCCACATTAAATTCTATTGATATCAACTAGTCAAGAATTATACTTGAATAAAAGCTATACTGTATGCAGGGCAGGATGTATGTGTAAGACTGGTACATCTAACTCAGAGCTGCCTGCTCTGACTGGCAGTAGCTGTCCACAATCTCAGATCTTTGCTTCTCCTGCTACCTGACATCCTTTAACTGAAGATGCCAGGGAATTAACCATGACTGTATGCATGCAAAATATGTGCTGTACCAATGAGCAATTTCTCCTTTATTGTAAAATATTGTATTGTATTGTAAAATACTGTACTGTAAAAATATTGTAAGAACATTCAAAGAGCCCTGTTTTATTTTAGATGCCTTTCCTAATGATCCCTAGCATGGAATTCACCTTTTAAAAAAAAGCTGCTACATACTGAGTTGATCTTTGCATTGAGCTATCCACTATGACCTCAAGATTTCTTTCTGAATCAGTCACTGCCAGCTCAGAGTTATCAATGTATCAGTGAATAGGTCACTATGAACAAAGTTGTGACATAAGCTTTCACGACCTTCATTGTAAAAGTATAAGATCATACAAGGATCAGGCCAAAGGCCCAGTTTAGTCCAGGATCCTGTTCTCACAAGATCTCCGAAACTGCATTTAAGCCTCAAGATCTCTGAACTGTATTTCATTGTATTTAAGACTAGCAGTAGCAGTGAGGGTTGAGTTAGCTTTTAAAAAAAACCTTATAATTTTGCTTTTGCTTTGTACTTGTTACAAATTAAGTAATAATTTCACTGTAAAACTGCTATGCTTACTGAACCCTATGGTATGTCACAGATGGTAATAAATCTTCACTGGTTTTGTTTAACCCGCTCCTCTCCTTCTCTCCCTTTTCCATTATTTTCCTCACTGTTTGAAAAGTGCTTGCGGCCTATTGCCGAAATAAAACACAAACACCATTCATTGGGTTAAATCATGGGCCACTTTATTAAACGGAATCAATTAGAATAATGAACCTGCAGAGGGGAAATCAAGTGCGGGAGCATTCTGATGATCCAGGCAAAGCCTGCTTGCAGCCATAGGGCGACCAAACCTTGCCTGAGCCCGGGGCTGCCCTGTGCCAGACCCCAGCTCAAGCCACACCCTGAAGATGTGTAGGGGGTCCAACCCGCATCACCGCCCCCCGGAGCTGTGAAACTCCGAGCGGATGAGGCACGTTGGCCCCAAAGGCGGCCCGTGTTCTGCCCCCTGGGCCGTATAGCCCTGAGCTGCAGGCCCCCGGACCGCCAATCGCCCCCAAAGGTGCCTAAAGGTGTCACCTTGCTGCCCTTTCCCTTTAAACCTTTTCCCGCACTTCTTTGCCACAAAAGGGGGACAAGCCTCTGCTTAGTCTCCCTTTACCCCACACCCGATAAGAATCTTATGCAGACCCCTCTGCAGGTCCATCAGGAGGATGGCATTGTTGCCTCCCGAACTGCATGTCAAGCATCTCTGCCACTGAGGGCCTTGCCCTCCATGTCTGACAACAGCAGACAACCCAAGGCTACCGAGGCCTCAACTGCATGTCCTCACATGCCTGCCACTGAGGGCCTTGCCCTCCATGTCTGACCACAGCAGACTACCCAAGGCTACCGAGGCCTCAACTGCATGTCCTCACATGCCTGCCACTGAGGGCCTTGCCCTCCCTGTCTGACCACAGCAGACGACCAGAGGCTATTGTGGCCTCAACTGCATGTCCTCACCTGTCTTGCCCTTCAGTAATCAAGGTAATTCCCACCCAGGGGAATGACCCCTCCATGTCTGACCACAGCAGATGACCAGAGGCTATCGTGGCCTCAACTGCATGTCCTCGCATGCCTGCCACTGAGGGCCTTGCCCTCTATGTCTGACCACGGCAGACGACCAGAGGCTATCGTGGCCTCAACTGCATGTCCTCACATGCCTGCCCCTGAGGGCCTTGCCCTTGAGTAACCAAGGTCATTCCCACCCCGGGGAATGACCACCACTTGCGGGACCTTCCGCACTGAACCCTGCTGGAACAACATGGATAGGAGACCATCCCCAGCGCATACTCTGTCGACCCAGCCACCAAACTGTGGCCCACCATCAGAGGCCTGGCTGTGAACCAATGTGCGTTTGCAGCCCCACGGCCAGCCTAGAAGATCATGCCATGGCTGCAGAGTAGGCTGTGAAACTGCTCCATCCCCGTCCAGCAACCTGCCAAAACAGAAACAATTGTGAACAATTGGGTCCTGGACCTTCAGACTCACCCCAGGGGTGAATGTACTCCAGGTAGGCAATTCACCTGCCGGGTATGCAGCCCTAATTCCATAGGAGCATGTCCCCCCAAAACCCCCATGCGTCTGCTCCTAGGCTCTGTGACGCTAGGCCGAATCTTTATGAGGGAAGATCCCTCCCCCTGATTATCAGGCAATCGGGCCTGTAGCTACAGGCCAAAAACAAAAACAAAAACACCATGACGCCCTCACGGGACAAGTGTCCAGTCCTGGGGCAGGATAAAATAATGGTGTGCCTCTTGCGCCCCTGGTCTGCCTGGAAACAAACCTTGGACAGCCGGATGGTGTGAGGGCCGCTGCCTGCAACAGCTGGTCACAGGGCACCTCCCTGACCAACAATCCCTGGCGGGTCAGGTGAACATGGACACTTTGTATAGCCCCTGCCAGCCTGTAACTCCCAGAAATCCTCTCCTGCTCTCTGATAGCTGGTGAGCATGCTGGGGCAAAGATAGGCACATGGCCATCTCTGACTCCCCTCCCCCATCTCCCAGTGTGTGGTATGGGACTAGCAGTTCTCACCCCCCCAGAGTCGGTCCCTCCTCTAACTGAAACACCATGGGCACACTGCAGGAAAAGGGGGGGCACACCACAGGTTGGTACGTAAGGCAGCCAAAACAAAACAAAGACAAACCCTGAAGCTGTGGTAAGGAACCTGCACCCAAAGTCCACCCTACCCATGAACCGTAAATCATGAAAATAGTGCCCTACTACTTCAGAGCCCCCTCGTCTCCTGACTGTCCCTTCCAAGAAGGAGCTGAGGTGCTCTATACAAGAATACAGCAGCCCATAGGTAATGCTCTGCTGCATAGTCGACCAAAAAGGCAAAAACTCGAGAGCCGGCAATGCAGGCACATTATCTGCCACACTTGCCCGTAACGCACCTCTGCCACAGGCGCGCACCACATTGAATGCAGTGTAGTGCACTGTGCATAGACTATCTGGTATGAAACCACTACTGACTTACCCCACTTGTAGGGATGATGGGAAGGGGCCAATAACCCTGCCCAAGTGTATGTACCTAAGGCTGATTTAAAATTGCCGGCCATAAGGGCAAGCCGGGGGCCACAGTATAGGATCCAGAAAACCACCTAATAAAGAAAAACCGCATCATAAAATGAGTCTCCCCAGAAACCGGGCAGTCTGCCAGCTGGGAAGGGGCACTTCCCTTGAGCAGCCTCTGCTATACTTCTGGCGTGTTTAATTGCGGGTTCATATCCAGCAGTTGTTAGATGGAGTTGAACAATGTCATCTTCTAATGTCTGCAGATCAACTGACTCTTAAAAGCACAGGACTAGTGGCCTGTAAAACAAGGGTGGCCACCTTATCTACAGTCAGTTTGCAAACTAGCTAAAGAGAAGATGCAAGCAAACGTGCAGCCTGTACATGATTACTGCAAAGAATTCCCTTATGTTTAGATAATTTACTCAGAGAAATATGACGTGGACCAATTCTATGCACATTTACTTATGAGAAAATCCCCCGAGTGTATTGTTACTTCTTCCCATGGAAGGGCGTCCATGATTGCGCCCATACAGCAGAATCCCAATTATGTTTACTCAGAATATCGCAGGGTTTTGAAGAACGTATTTGGGGAGGAGAAGCTTGACAGTGAAAAGAGGGGATGAGCTCCCTGTGCATTTGCGGAAGTGAGGTAGTTTTGGAGGTGAAGTTGCAGCACTAATTGGGATCCCTACTCCTGCAGCCTCCTTTCTGCCTGTGGCTGCCACCTGCCCTCCTCAAAAAGCCTCTGCTCTTTGTCATTACATTGCATAGCTCCAATCCAAATGGCCTCCAACTGATGGCCACATGTTTCTCCCTAAATGCTCTGGGATGAAACATCACCCACAGCGTTCACTGCTTGCGGCTGCCATTTTAATGGTGCATGCCATAGAGGCCACCATTATATGATATCTCTGAATATTGCTATGTTATGACAGAGCATCTCCAAACTTTCCTGGTTTGCAAAGACAGTGTGGAAGTGGAATGGCCTTTTCAGTACATCCCTTAATAAAAGCATCCCCACAGATGGCTGTCCAGCTGCCCGATAGCCCAGCACCTCTCTAGGTACTTGGTAAATGAATAGCAACAGTTGGTTTAAACTAAAAATACACTTCAGTATCAAGAAGAGGAGTCTACTCCTATTTCACCTTCTGTAGTGGGCAAGGGACCCCCAATAGAAGTGTCTCCTGCATTGGCTATGTTCCACTCCTCCACAGCTGGGGGTGGGCATCTACCCTCCGCCCTGGGGGCCCTGCCCTCCCCTTTTGGCCCACTTTGCCCCTTTTGGGTGGCATCCTGAGATTGAGCGTGTAGCCAGGTCTATTCCCTTCCGCTAAAGCCCTCCCCCCGGCCTATGCCCTGTTGCAGAAGCCAGGGGAGTGCCTCATCCAGAAAGGAGAGGTGGTAAGCGTGAGGGAGCACTAGAGGGGCCCTGGCACCTTCACAGCCTGGCCGGACTGTGTCCTCTTCTCACCCTGCACCCCCCAGTCACCACCCAGTTGGCTCCCCCGTACAGCCCCAGACAATCCAGGCCTCCTGGGCCACCAAGTGACCTAATGGGGTGTGTGACGGGGCTTATCTGGGTGTACTTAATGGGGGGTGTGACGGGGCTTATCTGGGTGCAGGATAATAAAGGTGGGAATGCTTCTTTATCGAAAACAATGCGTTTAAACATAGAGGAGAGTGTCATATACAGCTGTGTTGCAATTGCGCATTTGCTCTGTTGTTGTCTAGCTCCTACTTTTAAAAAGCATATTCCAAAATCTGTGCTCAGCCTCTGAGAGCAAAGGTTATGACAGCCAGGAAAATGTCTTGCACAGAGGAGGCAGATAACGTTACTGTTCTCCTTTATCATGAATGGGGGTGGGCGTCTACCCTCCGCCCTGGGGGCCCTTCCCTTCCCTTTCGGCCCTCCTTGCCCTTTTTGGGTGGCATCCTGAGCTGGAGCTTAGTCAGGTCAATCCCTTTCAACTAAAGACCCCCCCCCACGGCCTATGCTCCATTGCCAAAGCAACAGGGAGGGAGTGCCTCCCCAGAAATAAGGAGTGGTCAGCTTGGGGGTCCCTAAAGGCGGACCAGCACCCTCACAGCCCAGCCAGACAGTGCCCTCTCCTAACCCCGTACACCCCGGCCACCTACAGATAGGCCCCCTTATCCAGCCCCAGCGATCCAGGCCACCTGGGCCAACAAGTGCCTACTTGGGGGGGGTGATGGGGCTGGAACCCAATTCCTTTACTATGGGGTGAGTAAGGGGCAATAACCTTCCCACCCTCCCACAGGGATCCCCCTGTAGCTATCCTACAAAGAAAGCAGCCACAGGGCCGCATTGCCTGAGTAGCGCCGCTGCCGCTAGGCCTTGCCGCCGCTGTGGTCACTCGCTGCTGCTGTCATCTGCGCCGCGCCACAGGCTCTGCTGATGCCTCCTGCCGCTGCTGGAGGGACTCCCATGGCCGAGGGCTCCCTGCTGCCAAACTGCTGAGCCAGGGGCCTCGCCGCTGCACCGCACTGCCCCGAGAACGAGCCCTAGGAAGCCACGTGCGCTGGCGAGCGAGCCACCGCCGCCGCCGCCGGGGCCTGGCCGTGTAGGCTTCGATGCCGCCGCCAAGCTCCGCTATGCCCAGCCTCGCTGCCGCTGCCTCCCTGTCTCCCGAGGGGGCGTGGGGGGGCGATCGCCGCCGAGCACCTGGCCTGGCCTCAGAAAAGCCTCCGGAGGCCCACGTGCGAAGGCAAAGGAGCCGCGCCGCGCCGCTGAAGCCGAAGCTCTGTCGCCACCAAAATTCAAAGGAGGGCGGGAGGCTGGTGGAGTGGCCTTAAATGGCCTTCAGCCGCCCCGCCTCCTTTCTGCGTGTTATGCTGGTGTGCCGGCGCGCCGCGTACACACACACACACACCCCTGATGGCGGCCTGTGCTTCGGGAGCGGCCGCAAGCTCGCCCCTTTGCCTGCAGTACCAGGCACGGAACGGGAATCTGAAAGTGCATTGTTGTACTTTCTTAAAGAGAATTCCGCCTTGCAGGAAAGCTCTGATCTCTTACTAAATTCTTCCTGCTTGTTCATTTTTTCTGACTGGTCTGCCAGGGTCATGCCATATCTATTGCTTTAACCCAGTAATTGTAGCTTTTAAAAAAAAAAATGCTCTACATATTATTCATCTATAAAAATCTATGTGTTCAAGTATCCTAAACTCTTGACATTGTCTCATTGCTCATGTTTTTCCTTCTGGAAGTGCCAGTATTTACTATGGTGCACAATGACTTTGGTAAAGGTCCGAACACATGTTCTTCAGGTATTCAAACATGTGGTAACATCTTCCTAGAGAAGAAAACTGATTAGTCGCAAGGGCTGCCAAGTTCATAGAATATGGCCAAGCTGTGACTGTTCTTTATTCATTGTAGGTACTATAAAGAGGAATGCCATTTTAGATTTCAGTGATGGAGTGTTGTTGTAGGACAGAGGGATATTTTCTGCAAGACTTAGAGGATAACTCTAGCTATATACCAGATTCAATGGCTTAGGAGCACAAACAGAACATCTTAAGAATCACTTGTACCCAGGAGTTACAATCAGTATCAGAGGCCCTTTTTTATGTCCTATCGCCATCAGAAGTGCAAAGTAGGCAAAACATACAGGGTCATTCTTATGGTGATGCCTAGATTGTAGAATGCCCTTTCGGAAAAAATAGTCTCCTTCTCTGCTAGCATTTAGGCGCACAGCGAAGAACTTTTGTTCCAGCAAGCTTTTAATCTTTGAAATCTGTAACTCTGTAAAGATATTGATTTCATGCTCTGTTTTCCTTGTGATTTTATTGTTGTTGTTATTGTTGTTTTATCTTAGAATGTCCAAAACAACATCTGAATTTTATCTTAGACTGTCCAGAACAACATCTGAAGTTATTGTGGTGGTCCAGGAATGTAGAGATTGCTATTCACATACTGTATAGAAGTTATCAGGTTCGGCCACATTTCGTGACAATTTTGAATCAATCAATTTTTCAAACAAGGCCCCATCCCACATGCAGGTACACTATCTTTCTCAACAGCCAACATCAATGTTTGTGGAGCCTGAATTATCTAGGAAAGAAGTTGCAGCATGGTGCAATTTATCTGAATCCCAATCAAATAACATTAATCAAATAAACCCATGCCTTCATTGGCACTCCTAAGTACATGGGGCAACCAGAACAAGGATGGGAAAAGTAAAATTTTACTTGGATTTTTTTTATGGTTGCAAGACTATTAATTTCTAGGCAATGTAAATATTTGCAGGGCCTTTCTATAGAGGTATGGTATAGAAAGGTATGGTTTATGGTGGTCTTGGAGAAGTTGACTGCTGAAGTGCGACTATTTAGGATTAAAAAAAGACAAATTTTATACAATTTGGTTTGACTTTACTGAATATAGAAAAATCAGAAGATCCCAACAGAATACCAGAACTGTATGCACTGATATGGAACCATTAGTCAGCCACTTCTCTTCAGAGACTGGATGCACTTGATGGACACGAGTCATGATTTTTGAGGAATTTATGTGAAGGAACAGACAGATTACAAATATGTTAGTATAATAATTCTACATTTCATTTTTTATTTAATTAATATTTGTTGTCGTTATGATTTATGATTGCATTATAAAAAGTGGTCCTGCAAGAATATTCTTCTACTCGCCTGTAATCACACATACTATGTTTTATTTCAATAATTGGGGAAAAAAATAAAACAAAAACAAAACAAGTGGCTCTCAACATCTGCAAACTCAGTTCCCAGGAAGTTATGACAGTCAAACCTGTATAAATAATAAAAAATGTATAGTGTAAATAGGCCCTTAGAGATTAAATTCTGTTAATTTTAAAGGACCTTCATTTCAAAAAAGTTTATGATCATAGCCATAATGGACAAAAGCCAAATATCAATGATATACAGTAATTTATTGTAAAGTAGAAAAAACTCATCCTTAAAGCAATGCAAACCCATTTTTCTAAATTATCTTTAAATTCAGTTAATGAATTTGGAGAAATTGTGCATATTGTGGGGCAGAAAGCATAACGGGAAAAGTATTCTGACACAGGTGAAACACTTAGCAGACTCTAAAAAGTAGTACCTTGCAAAGAACTGTCTAGGGACACTAGCTGACAAGGTCAAACACTGGATTTAATCAAATTAATTTTGCAGCTGGAGGTTTAGCTGCAATTCTTATCTCATCATGTCATCTGTAGAAGAAAGAGGATCATTCTGCATCTGTTGCCTGGATTTACTGGATCTGGAAAAACAAGTTCACTTGCTATTATCTTACCATTTGGTGAGGCCAAGATGCTGCCTTCACTGTGGTTTGTATATGCACAGCAGTAACTGCAAAACTCCGCAGCAAATATAATTTCTATTTATCTTTGTTCTAATCATTAAAAGCAGCTTCATGTTCATGTGTGCACACTGCATTTGCATGGATATAAATTTGAGGGAAGGTATATTGACCCCCCACCCACCCCCATTTGGGGGAATTTCAGCTCTAAAAATTTAGTTATGATATTAGGAATAATCTACCAATGAAGACTGATGATAAGGAATTATGTTTTGTTCTGATATTTCTCCCAATACATTAGAAAAATAAAAAATTTGAAAACTGACAGATACATTAGCAGAACGAGAAAAAAAATACTCAGATGGAATTTCCTTTAATTATTGCTAAGATATAAGAAGAAAATTTATATAATTAAAAATATTGAAGATGAGGCAATACTCAAGAAAATAATAGAAAGGAGGGAAATAAACATGAAAAAATATAGCAATTGACATAATTAAAAGCTTTGTCTTCAAAAAGAAGAAATAAAATCTTAGAAGGGTAAGATGAAAGTTAAAACTTGGTGTTATTCTTGTTACTTGGGATTCATAGAAAAGAATGCAATTTTGTATACACATATTAAAATAGAGGAAATATTTTTGATAAATGTAACTACAGAACAATCCTAACGGGGGACAGCAACCAGCAGCACAGAGTAGGACAGCAGATCCACCTTCCAATCCTAAGCACCGCTGGCTCACACTGGCCAGGGTGGAAGGCTCAGGCATTAATTTTCTTTTTTGTTATTCAAGTTCCAGATGATATAGCTGAAGGTCCCTCAGGGGAGACATTGGATCCAAAACCACTGGAACCCCACCCCCAAACACCCCATGGGGCTTTCTGTTTCCTACTGCTAGTGGAAGAAACGCTGGCAGTATCTTTCCACTTGCAATTTGTGGTGCTCCCCTCTGTTAATGGAAACCAATGGTCAGGCAGCTGCCTGCATTTTTAACCAACCCCCAGCCATCAACACTGATGTGTGTGTGTAGAACTGCACTCTTACTAATGTTGTGAAAATAATTCCCGCCCCCCAATATACAAAAAAGCAGATATAGTAATACTACTGGTAACTCACATTAAAAATCAACAATCATGTATTTAATACATACTACTAAATAGGGGTAGTTTGTACAACTTTTAAACTGCCCATCATCCAATCACAATTCCAGGATGGTTTAAATGTAAATGACGCTCCGCTCGTCGCACAGCTGACAAGCGGAGCATAGTTGCCAGTGGGGGCGAAGCAGCCGCCTCCATTTTGAAAGGGGGGGGTAGTCGCGCATCGCGCCTATGACGCGAGTGCGACTCGGCTGCAAGGGAGGGGCAAAGCCGCTGGGCCTATTTAAGCCCAGCCGCTCCTCCTACCTTTCTCTTTGGATCGCGACGAGGATGACGAGGGACAAGAGGACGTCGCTGGACGATCGCGGTGGCCATTTTGTTTTGCCGCGAGTTGCACTGATCGGCGCCATTTTGATGTGCCGATTTGCGGCCTTTTCGGCGCTCTTTAGAGCGGCTCGGGCCTTTTCTTCGGCCTATTTTGGCCTGATTTACCCCGGAGGGGGTGGTGATTGCGGCTGGGTGGCCGGGTGCGATATCAAGGCCTGCTCTGCAGGGCGCTGCGGCCCGCCCCCCCGGCAATAGCTAGTTCACCAAGCACTCACTTTCTTGTACTTTTCAGCCCCTGCTGGTGGCTGAGCTGCGAGGCTTGCCTATATTGGCTTCTCAGCAGCTAGTTAAGCAAGACACACACGTTTCTCCTCCCCCTTTTTCATATAAGATTGGGTTAACCCTTGATATTGTTCTAGTTTATTAGTGGCTTATATTGTGGGTGGTTGCTATTGTTATTGGGTTAACCCTTTGTATTGTTCTAGTTTATTAGTGGTTTATATTGTGGGTGGTTGCTATTGTTATTGTTACTCCTACTATTATTACTATTGATAATAATACGATGCCCAAAAAAGGTAAAGGTGGGGTGAAAGGGAAAGGAAAGGCATCCCGGCCCACCCAGAAATGCCCCCCCCGATGCCTGGCTCTTCCGATGAGGAGGAAGCACCGCCTTGGGCTGCTATTTCGGCACGCCTAGAGGCGTTAGAAAATCGGGGTCGAGTATCACCTGCTCCCGGTCCCGGGTTACCTTTGCTTGCAGCAGATATGGTGGCCACTCCTGGTACATCCAAGGGGGTTGTGGGGTGGCCAAAACGGGCTAAGACCATTGCACGGGCTAATACAGCCGTGGGGCAGCGGCAGGAAGCTAACGTTGATGTCCTTGCCTTAATTTTAGCCCGGTTAGACGCCTTGGAGTCTTGCCCTGTCTCTGAACAGACAGGGAATGAAAGGCAGATGCCTCCTGTGGCAACAATAACGGCACCGGGAACCAGAGACGAGGTGGCTACTATTGGATCGAGTGTGGCTGGACCTCTTGTGAGCACAGGTGAGTCTGGGTCTGGGACGACATTTACTCCCTCCCAGATGATGAATTCTGGAACGTTGCAGCCCCCACACCAGGCTGCGTGCACTCAAATATGGCAGCATACGGGCTCTGGTCAGGTGGCGTTATCAGTGGCGCCACCTGCTGAACTCGATGCAACCCATACTCCCGCTGAACAACCAGCGGGGGCATCTAAGGTGGTGGCCGACCCTTTTGGATCAATAGCAGCGAACGCCATCCCTTTTGGGTATGCATCCGTCACTCTAGGATTCCACTTACTCCCCGCGACGAAAGAAAAAAATTGGCGGGGGGAGTATGTGGATGTCTTTACCCTGTTATATAGAGAACACCCCAAGAAGGATAAAGATAAGGACGGGGAGAGTGATGTGGAACAGCCCAGACGGCGTAAGGTTGACCGTACCTGGACTAATTGGTTGCCGGCGTACCTGATTTACGCTGGGGTAGTGATGGAGAGGCAGCCCCAGAGAGGGCTCTCTCTCCTGAAGTATTTAGACATTATATACAGGGCGTATATAGAGTTTTCTGGCCCCGCTTGGCTGTCTTACGACGAGGCCTTTCGTATGCATGTGGCATGCGATGGGTCTCTACTGTGGGACAAAAAAGAACCCGAACTATGGCTGCAGTTTATGTCTGCAGCAAGGGCCATGAATGGGGACAGGTGCGATAGTGGGCATCTTCTCAGCCGGCAGTCGGCCACTACCCTTCCCCGCGTTAATGCGGGGCAGGGGGTTCAACCACGGCGGTTGTGCTGGGACTTTAATGCCCGAAGGGTGTGCGCACGCAACCCATGTCATTTCCGACACGAGTGTGCCAACTGCAGAGCCGCACATCCTTCCAGTGCTTGCCCCAGACAGCGATTCTACAGGGGAGGTACTAAGGACCAGCCAGGGGGCAGAAAGCAACCCCCACCTGGAGTTACTCAAGGAAAAGGGCCCCTCCCCAATTAAATGGCACGTTCTACGAACCTTACTAGCTGGTTACCCGGCAGTTGAGGATGCACATATTTTATTACAAGGGTTTTGGTCAGGCTTCCGCATTCCTTATGACGGTCCACGAGTTGCCTTCATGTCACCCAATTTAAGATCCATCACAGGCATGGAGGCGCTTGTGCAAGCGAAAATTGATAAGGAAGTGCAGGCAGGGCGGGTGCTTGGCCCATTTACATCACCCCCCTTCCTACTCTCAGGGTGTCCCCCTTGGGTATTGTGCCCAAAAAAGCATTGGGTGAGTTTAGATTAATACACCACTTGTCATATCCACGTGGACAGTCAGTCAATGACTTCATTCCTGACAGTCTATGCACTGTCCACTACACTTCTTTTGATGCTGCAATGCTCATGGTGCGCGCTTGTGGCCGAGGTGCCTCCATGGGCAAGTGCGACATCAAATCTGCCTTCCGCCTTCTACCTGTCCACCCAGATGATTTTGAACTGCTGGGTTTTTCCTTTGCCAACTATTTTTACACGGATAGGGCATTGCCAATGGGATGCTCAATCTCCTGCGCCCTATTTGAACGTTTTAGTACTTTTTTGGAATGGGCAGTTAGAAGAAGGACGGGGCTTGCTTCGGTGGTGCATTATCTCGACGATTTTTTGTTTGCGGGCAGTGCTGGCACTGGTGTATGCCAACACCTAATGACACAGTTCCATGACTTAACAACGGAACTCGGGGTCCCTTTGGCCACAGAGAAGACTGAGGGTCCCGCCACAGTCTTGACTTTTTTGGGTATTGAAATTGACTCTGACCAACAATGCTGCAGGCTGCACTATGACAAACTTCTTACGCTACATAGGAGGATTAAGGAAGTCACGGGGGCCCAAAAAGTTCATCTTTCCACTCTTCAAGAGTTGGCAGGGCACCTAAATTTTGCTTGCCGGGTTATAGCACCTGGCAGAGCCTTCCTCTCTCGAATCTATGATGCCATGGCGGGGCTGCATCAACCCCACCATCGATTTTGGGTGACAGCAGCATTACGCGCTGACCTTGCGGTGTGGTCCTCCTTCTTACAGGATTTCAATGGAGTGTCCTTTTGGAGGCAGGACCGACTTTTAGAAGCAGAATTACAAGTACAATCTGACGCGTCTGGGGGCTATGGTTTTGGTGTAGTCTTCGGGTCTTCCTGGTGTAAGGGACAATGGCCACAGACATGGACGCTCCACGGTCTAGACAAAGATCTGACCTTTCTGGAATTTTTTCCAATAGTGGTTGCAGTATATCTGTGGGCCGCGGAGTTGAAAAACTCCACGGTTCATTTTTGGTGCGATAACATGGCTACAGTCCAGGTCATCAATTCCCTTACATCCAGGAACGCTAGGGTTATGGGTCTCATCCGTTCCTTCGTTCTCCAATGCCTGCGTTTTAACATTTTGTTCCGAGCACAGCATGTTCCAGGCATTGATAATGGTGTTGCTGATGCTTTGTCACGGAACCAGATGGATCGCTTCCGTCAGCTGGCGCCGTGGGCCAGAGCTCAGCCGGAGGCCGTTCCCTCTGCGATATGGGAGATTGGAGAGAGGAGTCGGAGAGAGCCATAGGCCTTTCCATCGCCCCCAACACGCTCGCCAGTTACCGAAGGGCAGGTAGGGCAATGCACGAATTCTGGGCCGCCAAGGGATATACTCCTGAGTGGTCTATTCCAGTAAGTCACATTATGGAATTCCTGGTGGAGGGCAGGAGACGCGGCCTGTCCATCAGTGCCCTGCAAGGTAAGCTGGCGGGGCTTTCCTTTTTAGCCAAAGCAAGGGGCCTTTGTGATAATGCAAGAGACTTCAGGGTCCGCCGCATGCTGACAGGGTGGGCCAGGGAAAAACCGGTCCCACCGGATTCCCGTCGTCCCATTTCTCTGGACATGTTACTGGGAATGGTCAAACAATTGGCAGCACTTTGCTCCTCCACCTATGAAGCCAAGTTATTTCAGGCAGTAGCACTTACATTGTTTTTTGGGGCTTTCAGGATTGGAGAAGCAGTAGCCTACTCAAAGCGAGACCGGTCTGGGCGTGCTCTCCAGTTTTCAGACGTCTCCATAGATGGAGGGGGTGCCTGCATAGTATTGCGAAGGTCTAAAACTGACCAGAAGTGTAAGGGACGACGTGTGTATTTGGCCCTGTCTTCAGCGCTTACACTTTGCCCTGTACGGTCTTTGCAGATATTTCTGGATGTTAGGGGGTCAAACGAAGGATACTTGTTTATCCATGCCAACCAGGAGCCCCTATCCATTTACCAATTTTGGGCCTTGATTAAACGTGCCTTGCAAGGGATTGGGCACAACCCTGCACAGTTTGGAACCCACTCATTTCGAATTGGAGCTGCTTCTACAGCAGCAGGTGTGGGATTTTCCCAGGCACAGGTACAAGCGGTGGGGCGTTGGTCTTCTGATGCTTTTAAGGGCTATATTCGCCCCTTCTGAAGACAGGAATTGCGGAAGCTTACCATTTGCATCTTTGACAGGTTGCTGGTCGGGGACGGAGCAGACACGCATCCTTATTTGTGGCCACAGCATGGTGTTTTGGGCAGCTCGAAGGGCAGCGAACTCGAGCGCCGGCTCCCAGTTGGGCCTCAGCAGATGGGCAGCGATACAGTGGCTTGGCCGATGAGGAATGCGTTGGGAGGGGCTCCTACCCGCACTATTCCAGCAACAGGCGACGCGGATTACTCCGCATGTATTGGTCATCCATCTCGGTAGAAATGACCTTGGTTTGATACAGGGCAAGGCCCTCCTCACTCAAGCATGTAGTGACATGCAGCTCATCAGGCAAAGGTGGCCTGGCGTTCGTCTGATTTGGTCAGACATACTCGCACGGAGGGAGTGGCGGGGGGTTTGGGATCCCCGAGCTATAGATAGAGCGCGGAAGATGGTCAACCGACGGATTCGCTTGGCCCTTCTTCCTCATGGTGGGTTAACCATCCCACACTCACGCATTCGGCACTGGCAGGTTGAACTTTATAGGGCAGACGGCATTCACCTGTCTGACACAGGTAATGATATATTTCTTGGGGACCTGCAGGGGGGTCTGCGCGAGGTGCTTCTCGGCAGTGGGGTAAAGGGGGACTAAATAGAGATTTGTCCCCCTTTTGTGGCGGGAAGGTGTGGGAAGGAAAATAGTTAAGGACAGCTAGGTGGCCCCCTTAGGCACCTTTGGAGGTGATTGGCGGTTCCGGAGGCCTGTCTTTCACGGCTTTGAGGCTCGAACACAGGATATGGGCTGCCTCTGGGGCCAACTTATCTCATCCACCCAAGGGTTATTCAACCCCGGGTGGGGATGACGTAGGAAGGCCCCCCTACTCACCTACAAGGTGTGGCCGGGGTAAGGGGTAAGCGGATGGGCTTGCCCTTGCCCTGGCAGGGGCTGGTCGCCCAAGAGCTGTATGGCAAGCTACTTGCTCATAGTTAGTCCCGCACCTAGATTTCCCTCTGCAGGTCACTTTAAAATTGGGTTTGTCTGCTGTAATTTAATAAAGTGGCCCTTATTCAACCCAAGCTTATGTGTACGTGTTTTATTTTGCCCCTCAAGGGCAAATGACGCTCCGCTCGTCGCACAGCTGATGAGCGGAGCATAGTTGCCAGTGGGGGTGAAGCAGCCGCCTCCATTTTGAAAGGGGGGGGTAGTCGCGCATCGCGCCTATGACGCGAGCGCGACTCGGCTGCAAGGGAGGGGCGAAGCCGCTGGGCCTATTTAAGCCCAGCCGCTCCTCCTACCTTTCTCTTCGGATCGCGACGCCCACCCTGCCCTCCCTTTTTCATCGTGTGCCTAGGGGTCGCTTCGGGGCCGAGTAGGAATTTTTATCCTGCCCACCCTCGTTGGCGGGCAGGTTTTTTGCCTGCTCCACACCATGTGAATGGGAGGGAATTCAGGTTAGGGGACGTTGTTTGTTATTAGGCTAATTTGGCTATTTGGCATAATTATGTATGGAGGCTAATACCCCATGACCGTTTTATTAGCACGGTGCGGGAAGGTGCGGGAAGGAAAATAGTTAAGGACAGCTAGGTGGCCCCCTTAGGCACCTTTGGAGGTGATTGGCGGTTCCGGAGGCCTGTCTTTCACGGCTTTGAGGCTCGAACACAGGATATGGGCTGCCTCTGGGGCCAACTTATCTCATCCACCCAAGGGTTATTCAATCCCGGGTGGGGATGACGTAGGAAGGCCCCCCTACTCACCTACAAGGTGTGACCGGGGTAAGGGGTAAGCGAATGGGCTTGCCCTTGCCCTGGCAGGGGCTGGTCGCCCAAGAGCTGTATGGCAAGCTACTTGCTCATAGTTAGTCCCGCACCTAGATTTCCCTCTGCAGGTCACTTTAAAATTGGGTTTGTCTGCTGTAATTTAATAAAGTGGCCCTTATTCAACCCAAGCTTATGTGTACGTGTTTTATTTCGCCCCTCAAGGGCAAATGTACTGCCTTCAAGTCGATTCCGACTTATGGCGACCCTATGAATAGGGTTTTCATGAGGCTGAGAGGCAGTGACTGGCCCAAGGTCACCCAGTGAGCTTCATGGCTATGTGGGGATTCAAAACCCTGATCTCCCAGGTCGTAGTCCAACACCTTAACCACTACACCACACTGGCTCACAAAATACTAATTAAAACAGAACCAATAAAAACAATAAACCACAATGAACAGTATAAAGCAGCAGTTAGAAAGACCTTGAGCAACTGCAGATATATTGAGAGCCAGAGGAGTTGCAATTTATTTGTGAAAAATCAAGATATTAGTATTGATAGTGTGATAACAGAAAATATGTGATAATTAAAATTCTGCTGATATCTTGATTATATACACACACCTAATGTACTGTAGGAGGTAACATGAACTTAGTGATGGGTACTTAGCAAGATTGGATTTTTTGTAATTCTGATACAATTACACCGAAAAAAAGGCTTTCAAAAAGTCCTTATACCTGCACAGAGGGAAGTGCTGTGTACAGGTCCTCCCTTGACCAGCAGTATCCATGTGAATGAATGAATGAATGAATGAATGAATGAAACTTTATTTTTACCCCGCCCTTTTTCCAAACTGGAACTCAGGGCGGCTTACAAATAAAACTACCTGTAGTTAAAAACATAGAAAAACATACAATTAAAATACGATTAAACAATGCACAACCTTAAAACCTTAAAAGGCACTTAAAAATCTAAAAACAATTTAAAATAATACAAATAATAATATAAAACAATAAAACAAGCCTTGTAAAGCCCAATCCTAAACACCTTCTATCCCAAAAGCCTGTCGGAATAAAAAAGTCTTTACTTGCCAACGGAAGGATGGCAAGGAGGGGGCCATTCGTGCCTCCCTAGGAAGGGAGTTCCAGAACCTAGGAGCAGCCACTGAGAAGGCCCTATCTCGCGTCCCCACCAATCGCACTTGCGAGGGTGTTGGGACTGAGAGAAGGGCCTCTCCTGAAGATCTCAGGGCCCAGGCAGGCTCATACAGAGAGATACAGTCTGACATGTGATAGGGAGAGGATGGAAAGCTCAATTGTCATGGCTGCCCCACTACTGAAGCTCTGCAAGCAGTAAGGGCGAAACGGAGGCATTCTAGGGTGGTGTCAAGGACAGATCAGGGGAGTCAAAATATGAAAAGTTCACTTGTTCCTTGGAGCTGGTGTAGTTATTCTCTCTTACACTGCAATCAATGGGAAGAAAAATAAAAAAGAAGAAAAAAACAGGAAGAAAAGGGGGGAAGGCAAAAGGCCACCCCACTTTCCTCCCTGGGTGGTAGAAGCCCAGTAGGGCGTAGGAAGTGGTGATTCCTCCAACAACATTGCTCTGTTAAAGTTTTAAATTTTAACAGGGTGTGTGCGTGTGTGCGTTGAACTAATGTATTCAGACTCTAGTTGTTAACTGTTATAATCCATTTTTTTTTTTAATTAGAAGTACCTGATTGAAACTGTTTGCTTTAGCAGTTTGGAAACACCAATGGGTTAAAGGAGTTAGAACAGAAGAACATTGAAAGGATTCTGTTTATTTATTTAGTACATTTATATCTTACCTGTCTTCCATTATCGAATTCAATGTGGCATACATATGGTTCCAGGCAGCCTCCTATCAAGGCACTGACCAGACCAGGACTTACTTAGCTTCAGCAAGATGGCTGCACAATGTACCCTTAGCCATGCAGTTGACACAATGCTTTATGTAATGAAGGTTTATTAATTACTATTATTACTGCTACTTTGTTGTTGTTATGTGCCTTTTGCACTCGATGATGTAAACTATATTGCAGGATCTGCAGGTGATGTTCTGTTTGATGTAATATGTCCTGCCTGTCCTAGTGCTTGTAAAAGTGGCTGTCTCCCTGAGCAGAGCTTGGAAAAGTTACTTTTTTTGAACTACAACTCCCATCAGCCCAATCCAGCGGCCATGCTGGCTGGGGCTGATGGGAGTTGTAGTTCCAAAAAGTAACTTTTCCAAGCTCTGTCCCTGAGGTACACACAGGTGATACAGCATTTGGAGTGACAAGGATGAGACCCTGGATTGGTGATAGGTGGCTTAAGCACAGCTCTCACCAACAGTCTGCGCAAATTAGGAGGTTGGAGAAATGCTATAACAGGAGGCCTGCTGATGGCTCTGGTAAGATGTTCAGAGTTTGCCAGCAATGGGTAGCTCTCCTTGATTGCTTGGTGATAGTTAGGAGATGCTGGATGGAAATCTACCACAAATGGAATCCGTTGCTCTCTGCTCTTTGACACCTCAGTATGATGAAGGAGGTTTTCTCTGGACAGAATGGAGGCTTGGTGGATGTTGCAATCCATAATATGTGGAGAATATCCTCTTTGAAGAAGGTGTTCTTTAAGTTCACTGATCCTTCTCTGGTATTTATCTTCAGTGTTGCAAATAAGTTTGATTCTCAGAGCTAAGCTATACACAATGTTCTTCTTTATATGCCTAGGATGGCAGGATTTCCAGTTTAAATAGGTGTGGGCATCAGTGGGTTTGCTGTAGAGATCAGTGGCTATTTTGTTGTTTTCAATGGTAAGAAGGACATCCAGAAAAGGGATGTGCGGATTGTCATTTGTACTATTAAATGTAAACTTAATAGAGGGATGGATAGAGTTGATATAATTTTTAAATATATATATAAATTATATATATATATATATATATATATATATATATATACACACACACACACACACACAAATGTAGTGCAGTTGCGTCTTTGAGTGAATGATGAAGGTATGTTGTATGAGCGGGTTATGGGTGGACACAACATATTTTGCGCATGTGAACTACAGGTGATGTGCAGATGAAAGACAGCATGAGTGGGCATGACTACAAGACTAAATAGAGAAGTCCAGGATAATAGCAGAATTCTATTCATATGAGTGTTAAAGGCATGTCTAATTATCCAATTAAGTTTATATGGTGTATTTAAACATGAGTTTTTATTTGTTTTAATATTTTCCTTCACTCATAATGGCTTTCTAATTGTGTTTTACTTATTTATCGCTGAAATGTAAAGCCTACCTCTCTTACCTTCCTCACACCTTAGGCAGTCATAATAAGACTGAAAATTATCGATCAATATGCAGCTAAAATAGTAATTTCAGCTAGGGTAAATTAAGGATTATTTGTTTTTGCTGTTCACTTATACAACTTCAACAATGTCAAAAGTTTCATAAAATAACTGAGCATTTAAATGTTATGTAGTTTCCATAATAAAAATAGAAATGTTGGAATGTACAGGAGAAATAACAGTTTCTAGAAAGGACTTTTTGCGCTTGTAGCTCACAAAGTTTTTTATATATTTAGAATTGATATGGTACATTTCAAGTGTTCAAAGCAAATCACCTGCGGTTTATTTGTGATTCATATGAGAACTTTGTAAGGAAAGCCAATATAGCACCAAGAATATGCTAGATGTTGTGAATATAATAGTAAATACTGCTTATTTTCAATTAATAAACATATGTTTGTGCAAATTCTTATTTTCATTTGAAGGGCTGAAACACATTTAGATGCTCATTTTCAGCATAAATGTTCCTTTGACCATCATTAAAACCTTGCACATGGTTACATTAAGCTATTTTAATATAAATGTTTGTCAGATAGTTTGTGAAGAGGAAAAATAATCCAGCAAGACCGCAGAAACTGCCCCCATATGATTTCACAATTTATATAGATTCATATAATGAATGTTGATAGTGGCAAGCTTGTGAATGACCCTCGAGTTAAACGCTTCTCTCAAGGAAAAAAAATTGAGTAGCAGATAAATTTGATGAGGATCATAACCTGTTCATGGATAATTTATAACAGAGTGAAAGCTTTTAAATAAACTAAACACAACATATAATTTGAGTATCTGGGATTTGTGTGTGCTTAGAGCAATTAAGTGCTAGATTCTAGAACTTGTGGTCAGCTCAGCACTCTAGAATACTTGTAAATACCCATGAATGGGTGGATTGTGTGCGGGGGGAGGGGGGATCATTTATATTGCAATGTATTGCTGTGTGGCAATTTAAAAAAAGGGGGGAAATGAAATGGACAATCCACTGGTTCTAGATATTCAGTTATTGTCTATTTTCACCTGCAGTTCCTTCTGCCCCCTGTCCTTGTTAAAGGAGGAATCTGGGCCATCAACTAACCAGAAGCCAGGCGACTTTCAGATCCAGAAAAGGATAATCAGCCAGCCCCTAATCCACCTGTGGCTGGCAAGAAATATTCTCCATTCCTTCCCTGTTTTCTGTCTTGTCTTGATATAGATTGTGAACCTTTTGGCCAGGTACTTATCTTTTTAATTCTGTGTAAAGCAGGTATTACTATTATTTGAAATGCTACAGAAATAAAAATTGGATGCCTTTGATACCTATTGGCAGAAAGTCAGGTTATAATAGAATAAATAAAACCTTCACGTGTATGTGTGTGTGTATATATATATACACATATATATTTCCTATAGAGGCTTTCTTAAGGATTTGTGCATTGCGGGAGTGTTTCGTTGTCCCACTGAAACAATTGCATAAAAGCTTTAGTGGATTAACATGTTCAAACCATAAAGAACTACTGTTAGAGGACCCATCCTGGGCTCCTACTGAGAGGAAGGACGGGATATACATTTAACAAATAAATAAATAAAATTTAATAAAATAAATAAATTAAATAAAATATCAAATGGCATTTGACTTAAAAAACAAACTAGGCTAATAGTTTTCTGCTATCCAATATATTCATATAAATTAGCACCTAGCACACAGACAGTTATATTTGTTCTGAATTATTACTTCACATGTTTGAAAATGGAGCAGGTTTGAGACCTAAACTTTTGTGAGGTGGTGTTAAAAGAATCCGTGAGGGCTTCATGAATTCTGTTACCTTTGAATAAGGACATTTTCACACATGACATATGTGCATCTCATTGTTTACTAGAGCTCACACATTTATTAAGTTGACACTGCCTGATTTTGGCCCAAACTAGGGGAAGTGATTCCAGTGAGGATTCCAGACAGTCCTATGCACTTTTATTTCGTAGTAAGCCCCACTGAAAGGATGAGAATTTTACTCCCTTATTTGCCTGCACAGAATACTAAGCACAGTTAGGAAGAAATACCATTGAACACAGCAGGACTTATTTCCAAGTAAACTTTTTTAGGCTTGGGTTGTAAACGTGCCTTTAGCATTTCTGGCTCTGCAGTGTGAATGCAGTCCCCACATTGGCTAGAATGCACTTTAAAAAAAAAAAGGTCTCTCTGCCTTTCTATCCTGAATGAACATTTTCACATGAACATCAATACCATGACACAAGGGAGCTTTACAGTGTATTGCGTGAAAAAATATCCTTCTATATCAAGCTGTAAACTTCCGTGCAGTGTACAAGGTTTTACAGTTCTAATCGGTACCAATTTTTTTTTTAGGTGGTATATATTATTGTTAAACACCCAGTGGCAACAACCCAGTCACAGGAGGAGAAAGTGGAGTGTCCTCTGCTGCCTCTGAAGCCTCTTTCCCCAAAGAGAGAGAGCTGCCCAACAACAAGCGGGTCTCATGTGTTTGGGGGTCAGTCACTTGCCCTCAAGCGTGAGGGACAAAACT
>NC_084480.1:290816981-290939481 GCF_030035675.1 Rhineura floridana
ATGTCAATGTGACTACAGTTCTCCAGAGCAGGGGTGGGAACCTTTTTCAGTCCAAGGGCTGCATTCTCTTGTGGGAAGGTCCAGTGGCAAGAGTGGGCAGAGCAACAAATATAAATTTTTATCTTGGTGCAGAAGACTAGTTTCTGCATACACTCAGACACGGATCTCTGTCTTCCATCCAGACAAGTAAAAGGCATTATCAGACTTCAAGGACACATTTCAGCCAAGCAAAAATACTTTAGGTAGGTACAAAGCCGGGCTACTGAGGGGTGTGACTTGGGCAAAGGGTGTGTGGTGTGGGGCGAGTCCCACAGGCGAGATAGAGAAATGTGGAGGAACACACCTGAGATTCTCCACCCCTGCTCTGAAGCATTTTTGCTGTGGCATGGTCATGATCCACAATTGAGCTTCAGGCCAAACTAGTCATTCCATGATGACATGTGCAACTGTAGCCAAGCAGCTCTTTTTGAAGAGGAAAAGCTGCTTATGGAGTAGAGAAAGAGGAAGAGGATGCTTCACTCTTTCCCTGCATCAAATACGTTTCATGACTTTTGCCTCTCTGGGGTTTCAGATGCAGGATTTTGACCTTCAAATACTTATGCTGCAATTCTAAAAACACATAATAGGGAGGCAACAAAGTGAAGGGCTAACCTAAGAACATGAAGGGAGGGAAGAATCATAGGATACAGCAGTGGCTAAACTACCTAAAACTGACCAAAATGTTGCCCTTTTCACATTTAAATAAGTGGTGAGGGGGATTGGGAGAAGCAGTGCAGCTTATTGCCAGCTTTTCTTATGCTCAATTTGAAAAAAAGGCAATGAAGGTAATGGAGGTTGGATACGTAGTAATGGAGAAGAGGGGACATGCACAAAACATGCAGATACATCCCATCAGGGAGCACCCAATAATGTGGATGGGAAACATTAGTTTAGGACCGCTTGTCTGTGGCCACTCTTGCACCAGTGCACACACAGAAAAATCAGATCTGACCTACCTTGTGTGTGTGATAACCAAGTATGGACAGCCTCAGGGGCATCTGCAACTTTAATGTCAATTTGCAAGCTTGTTTATCAAACCTAATGTAGTTTAATAGTATACCAACCTGATGGTCACATATAGTTAAGAGAGACCTATCGCTCTCATGTCCTCCTTGTGGGCTTCTAGTAGGCATCTGGTTGGCCACTGTGGGAAACAGGATTCTGTACTAGATTGATCTTTGGTCTGATCCAGTAGGGTTCTTCCTGTATGTGTCACAAACTCAGGTGAAATGTTGTATAAAGAAAGAACACAGATGCTAATTACTTAAAGTTAAGACATACATTCACACTTTAAAGAATAATCTATTGTAATATTGAATATATTGAAAAGCATTTTTTTCTTAAGTTCAGGGTATTGCTAACCACTGCGGTCCTCAAGAAGTAAACTAAGATTTATTTTGCCCTGTTAAGCTTTTGCTTCCTGCCTTATAATTCTTATAAAGAACCAGTCAGCATCCTATATAGAAAACTCCCACCAATCACGGTTCTTTCAGGCTGAGATAGAATAACTAGAGCATAACTACTGAAAACCAACAGAATTATGAATTTGTAGAGAGGGGAAAAGGCAAAGATAAGTGCATGAAAGTCAGCTAACATTGGTACATGGGTGGTTACAGGAGAGAAAGGGTTAAACAGATTTTCATTTTAGATAGTTACCGTAGCAACAATCAGGGAGCTCAGGCTTTATCTTTTCTATTTGTGGGAAATGTTTAGATTTACAGAGTAGCTTAGCTTATTATATATCTGCCTTGATTGCTGGATAAAGCTTGCTGATTAAAAGCAGAATAAGATACATTTTTATAATAGTACTGAAAAGGGGGAAATTCCATAAAACCTCTGACAGTCTTTGTCCAGAGTTCTGTTATGCTCTTTGAACACACTTCCTTTTCACAAAACGTAGCTCTAACCCAGAGTTTTGTGTGGAAACTTTACAGTGACCCAGTTCAAATGTAATCCTAAGCCAAACTATGGTTTAGTATGAATGCATGAATGTGCTGGTTCCCAGAGAGGAGATTGCAGCAGCTGCACTCTTTCCTCAGCCTTGCTGCTGCTGCGCTACCCAGGACTAAGCCATTATTTGCTTTAGCATGTCATCCGAAGCTAAGTTTGTTCTCAGTTTGCAGTTGTTGATTTATTTTTAAGAGGCTTGGTGGATTCTGGATTGGATCTGGCAACTTACCTGACAGCGCCCTCCAAACACCAGAGGGTGGAATTGAGCCTGAAAGCCTCTGCTTCATGATGACAAATGTCAGGTGCCAAAGTGAAATTGTTCCACAGAATCTGTAGTATATGTTTCTGTTGCTCCTGGAAGTTAAAATTAAGCCTACTTGAATGTGGCTTAAAGTGACTCAGTTTGTACATAACACTAATCCAAACCATGGCTTAGCATTAAGGTTGCCAGGTGTCTGGTTTTCAGCCGGATACTCTAGCTTTTGGGGGTCCTCTCAGGGTCTCTGGGTGAGTCACCTTAATCTCTGGACTCTCAGCTTTATTTATTTTTTAAAAAAATTAAGTTTCTAGTGGTCTGGTTCACGAGATATACACCAAAACATCAGCTGCCCCCCTGCAAATGTTAAATCTGTTTAACAGATCTGTTAAATCAGCTTGTAGCTCTAACCCTGCCCTTTCAGGATTGTAGCTAATAAGTGAAGTCAGGGTTATGATTTGTTGACCTCATTGCAATGCCAGAAAAATGGTTGCCCCCCCCCCGTTTATCTGAAAATCTAATAAATGAAGTAATAATGTGTGGTGTAATGGTTAAGGTGCTGGACTACAACCTGGGAGACCAGGGTTTGAATCCCCACACAGCCATGAAATTCACTGGGTGACCTTGGGCCAGTCCTGCCTCTCAGCCTCAGAGGAAGGCAATGGTAAACCCCCTCTGAATACCACTTACCATGAAAACCCTATTCATGGGGTCACCCATAAGTCGGAATGCACTTGAAGGCAGTCCACTTCCGGACTTCCGGGAAGGGTGACTTCGCTTGTGCCTGCTTTTGAGACGGGCTCCCGCCTCAAAAGAAGCTTATTCAGATATAAATCAGTCAGAACATTTTTTTTTTGACTGATGAAATTTCTTCCGGGCAGGGAGAAACGTAGAGATCAACCTCAAAAGCCTGTTTTTGTTGGGAGGACTGGATTTCATTAATTTATGAGAAAAGGTCCAGCCAGCAATGCCGGACGGACTTCCGAACAAGCTCTATCTGATTAATGCGATACGTTTATCTTTTCTTCAAAGAGAAAACGGACTAACAGGCAAGCACCCTTCTTTCTATTATTTTTTTTACTTGGTTTAAATTGTTGCAGCAAAAAGAGATTTGTCAAATGAATCAGCTTTAAAGAACTTCTGGGTGAGCTATAACTCTTCTCTGTTATTCACGAAATTAACAGCTTATCTCTGTTTCTATTGCAAAAAGCTGTCCTGGAAGTGCATTCTAAAGATATAAACAGAAGAGGGATTTCTATTCCGAGGAACATTATATTGTCTGGGACTATTCTCTTTTTGGTCTATTTTATTTTGACGAATCTGCTTCTTCACAACGCCACTAACTGTTTTGATGCTGGGAACTAAATTTGTTTTGTATTCTTGAACATAGAGAGATAAGGCAGGCTGCTCTGTTTATACTGTGATGTCATCAAGCCTGGAATATTAACCCAATTGTTGCTGAAATAAGAAGTGGTTCTTTATTTTTGTTTTGTTTTGTTTTCGTGGTTTTAAAAATGGCAATCAAGAAAGTGGCTGAGAATCTGGAAGTAATTATGTTTCAGAAAATAATGGATGAGATTGAGATAACGAAACAAACCCTGCGACAGGGCAGTAAGGAGCTGAAAATTGAACTGAGCAAAATGACGCAGGAGCTTAAAGAAATAGGGGATCCTGTGAGAGAGGAGAATGAGATCAGAGATGAGAAAAGAAAAAATAAAGGGAAGATACAAGCCCTGGAGATTGGAACAAATGTGGAATTGGAAAAAGATCTGGAGTTTATGGATATTAGAAATAAAATCTACTGTTTGGAATTTAACGTTATCTCTGAAGAAATTAATGAAGATATTAGAGATAAAGTTATCAATGGCTTGGATAATCTTGTGGACTGGAATGACGTGATGGAGCTTGATATAGAGAAAATCTATGGAATTAACTGCAGCCATGTGACAATGGAAAAACTCTCAAGAGATGAGCCAGTGCATTTTGTAAAAAAGAAGAACAGAGATATGACTTTACAACAATATTTCAGCAACTTATTCAGAATTGATGGCAAGAAAATATTTGGGATAGAGGAAATTCCCATCAGACTCTTATTATATGACTATGGCTATGACAGCAAGATTATTATGGAATACTGATAATGGAAGATTGGACACTGAAATTACTGGACTTAACAGGACTATTGAAGATGGAAGATGGAATTAATAGGGATAATGGAATAATGGCTATTGAAATTATTGGACCTAACAGATTTTGATGAGATGGATTAATCAATATGTTTATTTGGACTATGGTTATGACAATAAGATTATTATTATTATTAACGAGATGGATTAATCGACATGTTTATTTGGAGAAAAATTGATAGATATATTTCTTAAAGAATTGAAACCTCTCTTTGACTTTTTGTGGAAAGAATAAAGTAATGTTTATGAGATTTGATGATTAATTAAGATAACTACTGGAGGAAAGTGATTTTATAATATAATTTAAGAGACAGGATTGTTATATATTGTAGACCTATAACTGATTTGATCTGCGACAAATGGGAAGTCAACATTTTATTTTTTTGTTTAATCATTTTTGTTTTGTTTTGTTTTTTGTCTTTGAATGTTTTATGATTTTGTTTTGTATGTTTTATGAAAATTTGAATAAAAATTATTGTAAAAAAAAAAGAAGGCAGTCCACTTCCATTTTCATAGCTTTCAGGGTTTTCTTCTCTTGTGTGCAGGAGTCAAACCCTGGGCTGTTGAAGAGGGCAGTGTTTTGAAAACTTTCCCAATATGAAGCTTTAATCCAATACTCACTGCAATGCTAATCCCACGTACCTGGAGTAAACCCCATTGAATTCAGTAGGACTTATGTTTGAGTAGACATGGTTAGGATTGTGCTGTAAATTAATGGGACTTTTGAGTGAACATAGCAAATAATTGTGTTTGTGTTGTAAATCTTTCTCTCCCTCTCCAATCCTATTTTTTAAAGCAATTAGGCAGGGTTACTTAGGTATCACAGTTTTTATTATGTAGGAAACGAATGCTGATTTTTTAAAATGTTTTGCAATGACCAACTGGTTTGACAATAAACTATTATATGTGGTGTATGTATTTTTACATCTGCAGTGTATGTGTATACATGGAGTCTTTCCAATAACCCTGTGAGGTAGGGTTGATGATTGGAAACCAAGGCAGTGCACAATAAGAAATAAATCCCTTTAAAATCCAATAACCATAAAACAAATATAAACAGTTGCAAAACAGTTTAAAGTGGCTTGAATCTGAATTTTAGGTTGGGTAAATGAAGTTTATTATTTATTTATATCCTGTCCTTCCTCCTAGTAGGAGCCCAGGAAGGCAAACAAAAGCATTAAAAACACTTTAAAACATCATAAAAACAGACTTTAAAATACATTAAAACAAAATATCTTTCAGCAACCAATGCAGATTTCAGAGCAGAGGTATTATGTGCTAATAGGGTCTCATTCATGTCAACAATCGTGCCACAGCATTCTGCATTAACTGCAGCCCCCGGGTCAGGTTGTGCTGCATGAGGATTTCTGTGACCTTGGCTGACTGGTTGCCAGGATTTTTTTAGTTTTGGTTTTTGGTTATGAATCCTGACTGCTTGTGGGATGCTGAGTTGTCTGCCTTACTCATAGCAATCGTGTTGTGGTTGGTATGGTATTGCATTTAGGAAAGCATCACTGTCCATTGTTTTTTCTTTTCTGTTTTCATTTCACTTATCTTTAACCTCTCTCCCTTACATCCATAGAAGTAACAGCAGTGGTTGCATGCACTCAACTCAACCCCCTTAAATCCATTGATGATGCACCTTGTTGGTTGCATGGTGGTTTGTTTCTTGCCCAATAGCGGTAAAAGAGAATTCACATATTTGGAAGTGTGGCTGAAGTTGTTCCCAAGCTGCTGCCTGTGAAAGTAGACCAAACCATGTCTGTTTTCGCTCAATTATTATTCACTGGAATTGGATTGGATTGGAATTGGATTGGCTGTCAAAGTGAGTTTATAGCAGCCTACTATAGAGGGTAGACAGAAAGGATAGAGAATTGTCCTACTCTTATTCATTTCTCAGACCTCTTTCTGAAGTGAAGGGTCAAATCTGTAAAGAAGTTTGGAGCAGCCATGTTAAATGATAGGGGCAGGGCATTCCTGGCAGAGGGTTGCCAACCCTGCCTGGATATGGATATCTTTGCAGAGGATTGTTAGTCAAGCTTTACCAACAGCACAATCCAAACCATATCTACTCAAAAGTAAGTCTTGTTGAATTCTACGGGGCTTAGTCTCTTAGTAAGTGTGTTGAGAATTGCATCCTTCAGGGACATCCATCTTTACTCCCGAGTGCTCCCATCTAATATCTCCACAACACTAGGTTCCTAGTGTAGCGTGCAATCAGCTGGAGCATGGGGACCTCGCGCACTCCAGCTGATCACTGTCAGGTGGAGCGTGGTGGCTGGAGCTCCCTATGCTCCAGCTGATCGTGCGCTCCAGCTAATGAGCTGGAGCGTGCAATCAGCTGTAAGGTGGGGAGCTCGCACGCTGCAGCTGATCACTGTCAGGTGGAGCCCGGCGGCTGGAACTCCCGCGCTGCAGCTGGAGCGCAATCAGCTGTAACGTGGGGAGCTCGTGCACTCCGGCAGCTGGAATACAGTAGGGCCCCACTTTCTGGTGGTTTTTGCTTTTCGGTGGGGGCCTGGAACGTAACCTGCTGTATGAGTGGGGCCCTACTGTACTTATTTTCTAGCCTAGCTAGCTAAGTGGTGAAATGGTGGCAGTGAGTAGTAGGCAACTTAGAGGAACAAGTGACAAACTTTTTAACATGAAAGATGAGCCTGTTTGGAATGTTTTAGGATGATACACGAGCTCTAGAACATTCTTCATTCTGCTAAAAATAAAATTAATTGCCTGCCTCTGAAAAGCCACTATATTCTATGAAATGGAAATGGACTGCCTTCAAGTTGATCCCAGCTTATGGCGACCCTACAAATAGGGTTTTCATGGTAAGCAGTATTCAGATGTGGTTTTATCATTGCCTTCCTCTGAGGCTGAGAGGCAGTGGCTGGCCCAAGGTCCCCCAGGGAGCTTCATGACTGTGTGGGGATTCGAACCCTGGTCTCCCAGGTCGTAGTCCAACACTCTAACCACTATGCCACACTGGCTCTCACTATATTCTATATTGGATCTTTATATCACTGTGCTGATTGTACAAGCCTGGTTTGCAAAAGTATTCAATGTCCAGGTGCTCACATAAAAGAATGTCTTTAATGTATTATTTGCTAACTTATGTTGGAATGCTTGAAATTAAATAGAATATATTTGTGAACACTGCAGAATCTATGCACCACATGACAAATGGCTTCAAACGTCTCCTGGAGGACTGATATCTTGAGGGCAGTATTCAGTCTGTGTGGCGCTTCAGGTCTCTCTTGAGCAATTGCTGCCAATTAGTGTTATGTGATATGTAGTATTCTTTTTTCTTTTGCAGAAGGTAGTAACTGAAATTCTTCAGGACTCTAGAGGCTAGAATACAGTAGTAAGAAAGAAAAATAAGTAGTGCAATTTTACCACCCTCTGCATTGGTGACCTGACTATTTTTTATGTTGTGGCTACTAAGCACTCAGACATTTGTTTTATTGGAGCACAAACATATTTTGGCAAAGGATGTAAGGCTGCCATAAGGAAAAAGATTCCGTTCCCAAAGATTTGCCGAGACGTGCTAGGCAAAAGGACCCACTGATTCTACAGTAAAGGCATGATAATATGGATGCTGTGCTAAAAAGAGACACTTTTCAATAATGGAAGTTTTATGGTTTCCATTTGTACCCCAGGTCCAGTCAGCCTGGATAACAAAACAGAATATGAATGCATGGCAAGACAAGGCCTACAAACACATTGATATCTGGCATATTTTACCCAGTAGCAGTCAGTGTGGTTGGGCAGAGCCACCCTCCTGACATCAACACCAGTGCAGGTTATCTGGAGGAGGCTGGAGTGGAGTGGCAGCAAGGTTAGGACAGTGTGAACACTGTTGGAAGTGGGGCAAGAGCAACTCCTGTTTTGTTCGTTTGTTTATGTTCCAGAAGGGAGATAGAGTTAGGGTCCTCCAGATGGATAGGCTTGATTACTTTTACCTGTGATGCTCTGATGGACTTCCTTCCGTCCTTAGACTGATATGTCTTAGGGAAGCTTATCTGCCCCTCTTCCTTCCCTCTTTCCTTTCTTCTCTTCTTCAGCTGTCTGAGAGAGAGGAGACACCTTTGTCTCTGCTCTCTCTCCTGAGCCATGAGGGTAACTCTCAAGCCTGGGCGTTGCACCTCCAGCTTACTTAGTTAGTTAGAACTAGGTATGTCTTTCTATCTATTATGTATTTCTATAAAGTAGCTTTTCTTATTTTACTAAGTCTTAAGTCTCAGTGATCTCAACGCAGGGTAAAAAGTCTGCTACTTAGGTAAACGTACACACTGGCACACATGCATTTCAAACCGTTGACATTCTCTGCTAACAAATATACAAATTTACACAACAGACACTAGGGATGGGCAAGAATTCCACTGAATTCAGATTTAGCACTAGATTTTTCAATGTCCCGCATATCCTCCATCTTTGCAGATCGATTCTATTTGCTCCAAACTTCAGTGGCTTTCCTCTGACACTGGATTTTTTGTCCTTGAATATTTCCTCAAATGGTGTTGGACTACGACCTGGGAGACCAGGGTTCGAATCCCCACACAGCCATGAAGCTCACTGGGTGACCTTGGGCCAGTCACTGCCTCTCAGCCTCAGAGGGAAGCAATGGTAGACCCCCTCTGAATACCGCTTACCATAAAAACCCTATTCATAGGGTCTCCCATAAGTCGGAATAGACTTGAAGGAAGTCCATTTCATTTTTTTTTCATCTATGTCTCTCACAGTACAGTACAGGTCTCTCTTTCTCTGCCACCCAATCAACTTGAATAATCCAAACTCCAAGCAGAAAGAAGCAAGCCTTGCCCATGTTAAGGACTCAGGGCTTGCTGAGGAGGAGGTGGGGGGCACTGAAAGCTGCTTTTGTCCTTTACTTTCCAAAAGAAAAAGCCAGTCACTGGTAATGTGAAAACTAACCAGCCTCAGTCATAATGGAGGAGGTGGTGGCAGCAAAGCCACTTTATCAATATTTTCTTTCAAATTATATTTTCTTCCAAAATACTGATACTTCCTTTCATTTATTGATATTTCCTTTCAAAATATTGAAATTGTGAAAGAAAATATTGATATTAATATCAATATTTTTGGGGAGGGGAAAAATCAGACCAGTAAAAGCAGCAGATAATGGACAAATAACAGCATTGAATCGATTCTGCCTGTTAGGTCAATGGAATGCTTTCAAAGCAGCACCAGTCAACAGTTCCTATCCCTAGTGGACTCACTGGCAGGAGCACTGGATTGGATGTGCCACTGTGTCCACATCTCCAACCTCACCATATCCCTAACTAGCAAGATGCAGCAACACCAGTGTTGGGAGGGCAACTCTGCCCTATGAAACAAGCCACTACTAATGGACTTCAGCAAAAACCCTGTGATAGAAGCTAGAGCTCCGTCCCATTACATATCAAATATCTGCCATCTCTATCGTCTTTTGAGTACCTGTTGAAGATCTTCCTTTTTCAACAAGCCTTTTCAGTGGCCAACTTTATCCCATTCTGTATCTGTATTGGATTTTAAATTATCTTTATATATGAAATTGTTTTATTTGTGTTCTTGTTTATGTTTTATTGTTCTGTCTCTTCAATATGTTTCATATGAAGTGATTCATAAATGGAATAAAAATAATAAAATGGAATGGAATAAATAAAGCAGTGATTTACAACCAGGGTTCATGACACAGGGTTGCAATATGGGGATTGTGTATGTGTGTGTTTGTGTGTGTGTCACAATAAAGCACAGTTTGCATACTTTGTCACACAGACAGACTATAAATGTTTTAATAGCAAAGCACACTTCACTTTTTATAAGGTACTTGTTATGACATCAGGTAATTTCTTTGTCTAGATGCAAACATAATTCTAAACTATGGCTTAGCGTTACATGCACAAACAGCAGAAAGCCTCAGGCTTGTGTTCTCCCACCTTTCCTATCTTCCTGTGTGATTGCAAGGAGACCAGGAACTTCTGATCTTGATTTTAAAATAATCTTGTTATCCTTAAACTAGGGAGATGAGTTTAAATCAGGGGCAGCCAACATGGTGCCCTCCAGAAATTGTTGGACAGCAACTTTCATCAGTCCCAACTAGCATGGCCAGTGGTCAGAGATGATGGGAGTCATAGTCCAGCAACATATGGAGGGCACCACATTGACTACCCTTGGTTCAGAAGTGGCTGGCATGGTGGGATAGTGCTCGCTAGTGCACACATTCAGCCTTAAACTCGCCACCACCCTGTCCAGCCCCACATCATCCCAGTAAATGACAGCTACAGCACTATCAGGAGGGCAGCTCTCTGGTACCACCCCATGTGCCCTGGTTTAAACTATGGCTTGTTAATAAGCCAGGATCATAAACCACACTTTGCACAAACCAAAATTTTAACTAACCAAAGTTAGTTAATTTGGACATAAAGAGGAACCTTGAAGGTCAAAGCAAAAGTTTCTGATTTCCTCCATGTGATTGTGCCAGAGGAGGAGAGGGTCTTTATGTCATGCTGAACTGAAGAAACTGTCAGCAGCAAGTCATTCTCCACAAATAGTTTGTTTTTTGCTTTGTTTTTATTGCAACGATCAATGAGATAAGCTGTTGCGATGATAATTAAAACTTCCAAAGCTTCAGTTGCGTCTTTGGGGATAACAATGCCTTTGTGCCAATAAAAACATACATACCTGGCCTGCTGATAACAATGAACACAAAAGAGCCTTCTTCTCACTGAGCATGTATGTAGAAGCTCTGCCCAACAACTGTTTGAGAAGCAACGGAAAAGAGTGTTAAACTTGGACCTGGAAAACCTAGTTTCTAATGCTTTTTATCATGAAGTTCACTTGGGCCGGGCTCCGTTATACCTCTCAGCTTCTGTATTGGTTCAAGGCAAAGTGATTGTGAAAGTGCTACATACAGATGACCAATTGCTCTATAACACCCTTCACCAACCTGATGCCCTCCAGATGCTTTGAACCACATATTCAAAAACAGATGCATGGCCAAGCTGGATAGGGCTGATGCGAGTTACAGTCCAAAACATCTGGAGGGCACCAAGTTGGTGAATAATGTTTTGTGCTTTTGAAGATGCATCTGTTTACAGAGGCATTCCCTTGATCTCTGGACCTGAGTCTTCTTTTTTCATTTCTGTGCTCTTTCAATGGGATTATTTTATTGCATATTTTAATCATGGGCATTTATATTTTAATGTTTTAATGGAATTATTTTATTGTGTATTTTAATTATTGGTATATTTTTAATTATTTTGGGCAGTTGTTTTATATGTTTTGTAAACCTGGTTGGCCACTGTGAGAACAGGATGCTGGACTAGATGGGCCACTGGCCTGATCCAGCAGGCTCTTCTTATGTTCTTATGTTCTTATTTATAAACCACCTTGGCGTTACAGAAATTTAATGATGGTGATAATGATGACATGCCTTGTGTCTCAGGTTTAAATGGTATGTGTGCAAACATTTAGGGTTTCCATCAGCTTCCTTGCTAGAACATACTGGTAATGTCTGAGAAATAACAGGGAAGTATGCATACTCAAAGACTAATCTCTGAATGCACGGTACCTAGGGTTGGCAGGTCAGAAGCATCCCAAACCCTGAGATTTCAGGGGCAGGCCCTAGTGATGTCACGGGGCAGGTCATAATTATATCATGGGAATGGGCTGTAGTGATGTCATAGGGGCAGGCTCAACTAATGTCACGGGGCAGGCCCTAGTAATGTCATTAAGCATGATACATTAAGCATCAACCACAGTTGCTTGGAGCATACCTACAATTCAAAACAAAAAAAATTCCCTGATTGAAAGTTAAGATAGAAATCTTAGCTAAAAGATAGAGCCTGGGTAGGGGACATTTAATCTAACCTACTTGCTTCTGGCAAGAAGGGTTTAAGTGCCTTCAGGCCAGCCCAGTCACCAGAAGGCCATTGTATGAAGAAAGGAGCCTAGTGTTGTGGAGATGTTGTAGGAGCACTCAGGAGTAAAGATGGATGCCCCTGAAGGCTACAATTCTAAATACACTTACTGAGCCCCATAGAACTCAATAGGACTCAGTAGGATATCGAGAATAGATATGGTTTGGATTGTGCAGTTGTAAAGCTTGATTAGGAATCCTCTGCAAAGATACCCATATCCAAGCAGAGTTGGCAGCCCCCTGCCTGGAATGCCCTGCCTGTACTTTTAACATGGCTGTTCCAAACTTTTTTACAGATTTGACCCTTCACTTCAGTAAGAGGTTTGGGAAATGAATAAGAGTAAGAAGATTCTCTACCCTTTTCTGTCCGCCTTGTGGGCTGCTATAAACTCACTTTGACAGCCAATCCAATTCCAGTGAGTAATAACTGACAGAAAACACACATGGTTTGATCTACCTTCACAGACAGCAGCTTGGGAACAACAATTGGCAGCCACACTTCCCAGTATGTGAATTCACTTTTACCACTATTGGGCAAGAAACAAACCATCACACAACCAACAAGGTGCATCATCAGTGGGTTTAAGGGGGTTGAGTTGAGTGTATGGAACCACTGCTGTTGCTTCTGTGGATATAAAGGAGTGAGGTTAAAGATAAATGAAATGCAAACAGAAAAAGAAAAGCACAAGACAGTGGTGATTTTCTAAATATAATACCATACCAACCACAACAAAATTCCTACGAGTAAGGCAGAAAAGTCAGCATTCCACAACCAGTCAGGATTCCTAACCAAAAACCAAAACTAAAAAAATCCTGGCTGCCAGTCAGCCAAGGTCACAGAAATTCCCATGCAGCACAACCTGACTTGTGGGCTGCAGTTAGTGCAGAATGCTGTGGCATGATTGCTGACAAGAGTGAGGCCCTTCTCTCAGTCCCAACACCTTCACAAGCGCGATTGGTGGGGACGCGACATAGGGCCTTCTCGGTGGCTGCCCCCAGGTTCTGGAACACTCTTACTAGAGAAGCACGAATGGCCCCTTCCTTGCTATCCTTCCGTCGGCAGGCAAAGACTTTTTTATTCCGACAGGCTTTTGGACTAGAAGCTGTTTAAGATAGGACCCATAAGGTCTGTTGTATTGTTCTATGGTCCTATTCTTAATGTTTTAAATTGTCTTAGTATTTTAAGTGTATGTTTCATGGTTTTAATGTTACGAATAGTTTAATTCTATTTTAATTGTATATTTTTGTATGTTTTTTACCTATGTGTGGTTTTTATTTGTAAGCCGCCCTGAGTTCCAGTTTTGGAAAAAGGGCGGGGTAAAAATAAAGAGTAATAATAATAATAATAATAATAATAATACCTCTGCACTGGTTGCTGATTTGCTACCAGGCCAAGTTCAAGGTGTGCTTACGGGTGCCACATAGTACTTGTTTTGCTCTTGCAAGAAATCCGTCCTTTAGTGTTGCAGCACCTATGCTTTGGAACTCCCTGACTATTGACATTAGGCAGATGCCTTCATTGTACTCTTTTCAGCACCTGCAAAAACATTTTTGTTTAGGCAAGCCTACCCAGGCAGGTAGATGCTATTGCATTTTTTTGTTTTTAACTCATTATTGGTTTTATTATTTTGAATGTCTTTAAATGCCTGTCTTTAACTGTTTTTGCCAATAATTGTATCATCTTAATTCCTTCTATAAACCACTTTGAGATTTTTTCTACAATAAAGCAGTACATAAATGTTGTAAATAAAATGCATAAATAAATTTTGGAGTCACTGTGGCCCTTGAGTTTCTTTCCACTTTTAGGAACAAAGGAATTTTGAGGTTGGTCTGGAAGCTGCAGCTGGTGCAAAATGCAGTGGCGAGCCTGCTCACTGGGGCAGGTTATTGCCATCATGTCACCCCACTGCTGAAAGAATTGCACTGGCTGCCCATTTGCTACTGGGCCAAGTTCAAGGTTCTAGTTTTCATTTACAAACCCTATATAGCTTGGGACCAGGATACCTGAAAGACCGTCTTATCCCTTATATACCCAGTCGATCACTGCGCTCTGCAGGTGAGGGCCTCCTGCAGATACCATCTTATCAGGAGGTCAATTCTGCACAATATAGGAAACGGACCTTTAGAGTGGTGGCACCTACCCTGTGGAATTTCCTACCCTTATATATTAGACAGGCGCCATCTCTGTTATCTTTTCAACGCCTATTGAAGACCATCCTCTTTCAACAAGCCTTTTAAGTTGAAACCTTATCCCAGTCTGCATCTGTGTTGGAATTGCTTTTTAATACGTTTTTAAACCTTGTGTGTGTGTGTGTGGTTTTTTTAAACCTTTTGTTTTAAGGTGTCTTGAAAGCTTTTAAAAATGTTTGTAAAGATGTTTTGTTTTAATATATTTTAAAGTCTGTTCTTATGATGTTTTAAAGTGTTTTTAGTGCTTTTGTTTTCTGCCTTGGGCTCTTGCTGGGAGAAAGGGCGGGATATAAATAAAATAATAAATAAATAAATCTACCTTGTACTGACTCAGGCAATTTTATACCATCTAGCTCAGTAGTGATCACATGGACTAACATTGGCTGTCCTGGATTCCAGGAAATAGCTTTTTCTAGAAATTTAATTTTGGACCTTTCCATGCAAAGCATATGCTCTGCCACTGAGCTACAGCCCTTTCCCTGTTTAAAAAAGTATCTTTTAAAATTATTCTTTTCAATTCACTAATGAATGCACAGCATACCTAGGACAGATGCACATAATTCATTTAAAAATCATTCATTCATTGGCGATCACTCATAAGAACATAAGAACATAAGAAAAGCCTGCTGGATCAGGCCAGTGGCCCATCTAGTCCAGCATCCTGTTCTCACAGTGGCCAACCAGGTGCCTGGGGGAAGCCCGCAAGCAGGACCCAAGTGCAAGAACACTCTCCCCTCCTGAGGCTTCCGGCAACTGGTTTTCAGAAGCATGCTGCCTCTGACTAGGGTGGCAGAGCACAGCCATCATGGCTAGTAGCCATGAATTCCTCCTCCATGAATTTGTCTAATCTTCTTTTAAAGCCGTCCAACCTGGTAGCCATTACTGCATCTTGTGGGAGCAAATTCCATAGTTTAACTATGCGCTGAGTAAAGAAGTACTTCATTTTGTCTGTCCTGAATCTTCCAACATTCAGCTTCTTTGAATGTCCACGAGTTCTAGTATTATGAGAGAGGGAGAAGAACTTTTCTCTATCCACTTTCTCAATGCCATGCATAATTTTATACACTTCTATCATGTCTCCTCTGACCCGCCTTTTCTCTAAACTAAAAAGCCCCAAATGTTGCAACCTTTCCTCGTAAGGGAGTCGCTCCATCCCCTTGATCATTCTGGTTGCCCTCTTCTGAACCTTTTCCAACTCTAGAATATCCTTTTTGAGATGAGGCGACCAGAACTGTACACAGTATTCCAAATGCGGCCGCACCATAGATTTATACAATGGCATTATGATATCGGCTGTTTTATTTTCAATACCTTTCCTAATTATCGCTAGCATGGAATTTGCCTTTTTCACAGCTGCCGCACACTGGGTCGACATTTTCATCGTGCTGTCCACTACAACCCCGAGGTTGAACCGCCAGTTCAGACCCCATGAGCGTATATGTGAACTTCAGATTTTTTGCTCCAATATGCATAATTTTACACTTGTTTATATTGAATTGCATTTGCCATTTTTCCGCCCATTCATTCAGTTTGGAGAGGTTTTTTTGGAGCTCTTCGCAATCCCTTTTTGTTTTAACAACCCTGAACAATTTAGTGTCATCAGCAAACTTGGCCACTTCACTGCTCACTCCTAATTCTAGGTCATTAATGAACAAGTTGAAAAGTACAGGTCCCAATACTGATCCAGGTAAGCTGGGCCAAAACCGTACAGGGTTTTAAAGGTTAAAACCAACACCTTGAATCGGGCCCGGAAAACAACCGGTAGCCAGTGTAGATCAAATAATACTGGCGTAATGTGGTCCCGGCGGCGGCTGTTGGTAAGTAAGCGCGCCGCTGCATTCTGTACAATTTGTAATTTCCTAGTCGTTTTCAAGGGTAACCCCATGTAGAGCGCATTACAGTAGTCTAGACGAGAGGTGACCAGGGCATGCACCACGAGTGGAAGCATGTAGTGGTAAGCAGTAGACTTTTAAACCTTTGCAGGAATTTTTTCCTTCTTCTGAGGGGCCTGGTTTTAATTTATTTAACCTCTGCTTACCTTGGGTTCCTTTAGGCATGCTAGTAACTCTGTTTAGTTTGTAGGGAAGTCCCATTTTGACTCTCAAATCCAGAGATGTGAAGGCCTGGGGGGGGAAACAGGAAAAACATTTTTTCCAGGTTTTCCCAAAATTTCCCATTGTTTTTCTGAAAAACTACGGAGAAAAAAAACATAGTTTTCTGCACATTTTTTCAAAACTTTTTTCCTGGGACTTCACATCTCTGCCCAAGTCCAACCCTATCAGCACATTTCACCAAAGTTCAGCCTTAGATGGCTTGATATATCCCTTATTGGGGTCTTCAGTTTCTGGTTGGCTTTGCTGTGGAAAAAAAGTGAAGGAGGGAAAAGCAAGAAAGTGACGTTGCCAGGTCCCCTCCCCCCGTCTACTGGCAAGCCCTTGGTAGCCTTATTAGCAGGAAAAGCTAGATAAGGGGATTAGCAGTCCAGGCTTCTTGGCCATGCAACTGCCAAACAACCCCTAGCTGTCCTCTCAACTCTGGAGCTGGGAAGGGGACAGCGATCACTGCACAACTGCTGGGATAATCACCACCACTCACCTCTTCAGCTTCAACGTTGGGAGGAAGGCTTGCCAGTGGATGATGCCACACCTGCCATGGTGAGTGTGGCATGTGTCGTTGTTGAAACCTTATATCTGATTTTTCTTGGTGCCTCCTTACATGTGAGGAAATGGAACATTAGAAATGATCTCTCAAGTGTCAGTCACTTAATCAGTCTGGGTTCCAGTTTACAATATTTGTGCCCTGGGCTCCTTCTGGGAGGAAGGGTGGGATAGAAATGTAATAATAAAATAAATAAACATCGTAAAAAAGTTTAAATGCTATTAAGTGTCATTTAGGATAATTTACTCTAAAGTTGTTTTGTGGGTAGCGAAGTCAATTTTTACAGTGATTCCTTGGGATAGTCTCCTTGGCTTTGCATCATCTAAAACATTTTTTTTATTATTCTCTTGCCCTAGTATGACCCCCAACAAATGAATATATAACAGCGCACTCAATTATGTCTGTATTCTAATACATCCACATGTGAAGGACAAAATAGGATTTTACCCTATTATCATATATTAAATCAGTGTTAAAATGCAGGCCTTAACATTCCATAGCTGCATACTTGATGCAGTGCTTTGGAAGGTCAGAGTATTTAGCAGAGTATACTCCCCTTGAGACGCAACAGATTCGCAGATATATAGCCTAATCCAAAGTACACATTCTTTAAGTCTTAGAAGATCAGACTTGAGCCTTAATTCTCTAAGGAGCTGCTGCAGGGTTGTATGGTCCTTTCATTCAAATTAGAATGATTCTTTGGTCGTGTTGGCATATCATGTTAAGCCACAGTTAGTGTTTAATTATGGTTTAACATAAACATGCACTATGATTATGCTCGTTCCTCGCTTCTGGTTGTGCAGTACTGGTAATGACAAGCCATAAGCTTTGTCTTGAGGTGTTGTCCAAACCCAAGTTCATGGTTTGTTTCCTCCCAAACCACAAGTAGTAAGCCAATAATAAACCTTGGCCATCATTTGTGGCCTGTTTAGAAAGAAAATGCACCATGAGCCTGGGTTAAGTTGATATGTCAAGTCTTGTGGTTGGTTCCTGGTGTGGCACAGAAGTAAGGGAGGAGCAAAGTACATTAAATCATAGTTAAACATTAACTGTGGTTTAATCTGATGTGCAAACCAGGCTTTTCAGCTCAGTCCAATAGTAATTGTTAGGTGATATTGTTGGGTGATAGTTGTGCGCAGGATCTATCAAGTATGGCCATAAAATGGATAAAAGAGTTAAATTTATTTTAAAACAAATGTGAGAAAAACCAAGTAATGGTCTGTATGATCATCTTTCATCCATATTTTAAATAGGTTTACTATCACTCTAGTAGTCCTTTACCCAATATCTAATTTCATTATATATATTTGTAGACATATTTAAGTCCATTTTTCAGTTTATTTTTAAATAGTGGTGCCAGTGTCAGAAGCAGCTTTCAGCATGCTACAAGGAACCATAGGCATTTGTTTGTTTGTTGGGTACTATAAACATGCATTGTGCTTTACAAAGTACCACATTGACCTGAATATAGGTTGCCGAAAATATAGGCCACACTCAGGTTTCATACAAGCCAGTCTTGGAAAATGTGCAGCCTGTAATTAGACCAATATGATATGTAGGTTTGCTTGGTATTGAAAGCTGGCAGAGCTACATACAGATGACACTGGCCATATCACTTGGCTTGATACTGTGAGAAGAAGAGACCTTTCACAGTGAAATTAATCAATTAACAAAATTAATAAATTAGTAAAAATTCAGAAATCTTATTTCTAAATCTAAAGTAGATGAGATGTTTCCATGGGGTTGTATCCAATGTTTGTCTTACTCATTAGAAGACCCATGGAAATTAATGGGCATGGCTAACTTAGTTTCATTAATTTCAGTAGGTCTACTCTGAGCAAACCCTAGTTGGATACAATCCATTATCTTGAACTGGCACCACTTTCCTTTCCTCTCTTTCTCGTCTCACTTCTTCCACTTTCCCAAATTCCAGTTTGTTTGTATACAAAACTATTTTCTCATCAGAAGAGTCCTGCTGGATCAAACTAAAGGCGCATCTATTTATTTTTATTTATTATTTTATTTAAATATATATATATATATATACTGCTTAATTATTAAAATAAAACCTCCGAGCCATTTACAATCTGGCCCCTCACACTGAGCAACCAGATGCCTGTGGGAAGCCCACAAGCAGGATAGAAGTGCAATAGGACTGTCTTGCGAGTCATTCCCAGCAACTGGTTTTTAGAGGCATGATGCCTCTTGTACTGGAGGCAATGCATAGCCATCATGACTAATAGTCACTTATAGTCTTATCCACCATGACTGAACTTTTTGCTTACATTTGAAGCGGAGAATTCAAGTATATGAAGAGCAGTAAAATTCATTGTTTTAAAATTATTTATTTAATTATTATTTGATTTATATCTCTTCCTTCTTCCTAGCAGGAGCCCAGGGCGGCAAACAAAATCACCAAAAACACTTTAAAACATCATAAAAACAGACTTTAAAATACATTAAAACAAAACATCTTTACAAACATTTTAAAAAAGCTTTCAAGACATCTTTAAAAAAAAGGTTAAAAACATACTGTTAAAAAAAAAAGATTTAAAAAGACATTAAAAAGCAATTCCAACACAGACACAGACTGGGATAAGGTCTCAACTTAAAAGGCTTGTTGAAAGAGGAAGGTCTTCAAAAGGCACCACAAAAGATAACAGAGATGGTGCCTGCCTAATATTCAAGGGGAGGGAATTCCACCACTCTAAAGGCCTGTTTCCTATGTTGTGCAGAACGGACCTCCTGATAACATGGTATCTGAAGGAAGCCCTCACCTGCAGAGCGCAGTGATCGACTGGCTATGTAAGGGATAAGATGGTCTTTCAGGTATCCTGATCCCAAGCTGTATAGGGCTTTGTACACCAAAACTAGAACCTTGAACTTGGCCCAGTAGCAAATGGGCAGCCAGTGCAATTCTTTCAGCAACGGGGTGACATGTTGGTGATACCCTGCCCCAGTGAGCAGTCTCACAGCCACATTTTGCACCAGCTGCAGCTTCCGGACCAACTTCAAGGGCAGCCCCACATAGAATGCATTACAGTAATCCAGTCTAGAGGTTACCAGTGCTGGACAACAGTGGTCAGGCTATCCTGGTCCAGAAATGGCCACAGCTGTCTTACCAGCTGAAGCTGGTAAAAGACACTCCTAGCCACTGAGGTCACCTGGGCCTCTAGCGACAAAGATGGATCCAGGAGCACCCCCAGTCTATGGACCTGCCCTTTCAGAGGGAGTATGGCCCCATCCAAAGCAGGCAACTGACCAATTATCTGAACTCGGGAACCACCAACCCACAGCACCTCTGTCTTGCTAGGATTCAGGCTCAGTTTATTGGCCCTCATCCAGCCCACCACCAAATCCAGGCAGCGGTCCAGGGCTTGCAAAGCCTCTCCTGATTCAGCTGTTACAGAGAATTAGAGCTGGGTATCATCAATGTACTGCTGACACCTTGCCCCAAATCTCCTGATGACTGCTCCCAAGGGCTTCATATAGATGTTAAACAGCATGGGGGACAAAATGGTACCCTGCGACACCCCACAGCACAGCTACCAGGGGGCTGAAAGACAGTCATCCAGTGCTATACTCTGAAAACGACCTTGGAGATAGGATCAGAACCACTCTAAAACAGTGCCTCCAATACCCATCTCACCAAGCTGGCCCAGAAGGATACCATGGTCAACGGTATCAAAAGCCGCTGAGAGATCAAGTAAGAGTAACAGGGTCGCACTCCCCCTGTCCTTCTCCCAATAAAGGTCATCCATCAGGGTGACCAAGGCAAATCCAGTCCCATAACCAGGCCTGAACCCAGACTGGGATGGGTTAAGATAATCTGTTTCATTCAAGAGTACTGGCAATTGCTGCGCCACAACCCTCTCAATCATCTTCCCTAAGAAGGGGGTATTTGCGACCAGTCAGTAATTGTTGCAGACCAATGGGTCCACGGTGGGCTTTTTCAGGAGTGGCCTGGTCACTGCCTCCTTCTGGGTGTCTGGAACCACTCTCTCCTGCAATGATTCATTGACCACACCTTGGATCCACTT
This sequence comes from Rhineura floridana, assembly GCF_030035675.1. Classification (NCBI taxonomy): domain Eukaryota; kingdom Metazoa; phylum Chordata; class Lepidosauria; order Squamata; family Rhineuridae; genus Rhineura; species Rhineura floridana. The sequence continues at coordinate 290,838,213 of NC_084480.1, forward strand.
GTCAAACCCCCTCAGCAAGCTTTAATAAGCCAAGAAGCTCAAGGGTCCAGAGAACATTTTGCTGGCCACATCATCACAAGCACCTTGTCTACGTCATCAGGCTGAAACCATTCCCAAGAAGTTGCAGCAGACATTGCACTGGACACCTCATTGGGGACTACAGTAGATGTGGATGGGCATCAATACTGCTACGGAGGCGAGCAATTTTATCTTCAAAGTGCCATGCAAACAATTCACAGTGGGCCTCTGAAGGGTCTAAAACTCCATTTCCTGGAGTTGATGTCAACAGACCTCTGACAATAAGGAAAATCTCCACTGGACGGCTACTTGAGGATGCGATGGAGGCAGAGAAGTGGGCCTTCTTTGCCGCCCTCACCACTGCACAGTAGGCACGGTTATGATGTTTTACTCATGCCTGATCAGCTTCACAGCACATCTTTTGCCTCTTGGGCTCTAGTCGTTGTTCAGCCTGTTTCATTGCCCTTAGCACACTGGTATACCAAAGTGCAAACCAGGCTCCATGATGCTTGGGGGCAACTGTGTCAAGCCCAACGTGCCTTGCTGTTGAGCAGCGTGACAAGGGCTTCAACAGGGTCACCTGCTCTATCTACTGGGAACTCCCCCAGGGCATTCAGGAATCCAGTGGATTCTATTAGTCTCCAGGGGCAGACCATCTTAATCTGTCCACTACCCCTGCAGGGAAGGATCGGAGCCATAAGTCTAAACTTCACCAGGAAGTGATCTGACCATGACAGTGGAGTGACATCCTCCTCCCTATCTCCAGACCACCCCTTCTGCCAACTGGAGCAAAAACCAAGTCAAGAGTATGCCCTGCTCTATGCGTCGGGCCAGTGACAAATTGAGACAAGCACCATGGTTGTCATAGAGGACATGAAGTCCCGAGCCGGAACACTAGAGGCAACCTCATCATGGACATTGAAATCACCCAGCATTATCGTTCTGGGCTCCTCCAATACCACAGCCGGGTATTGATCAACTGGGTCAGATCAACTCCTTCCAGCTCACCCATCCAGGTTTCAGTAACGCACACCAAATCAGCACCTTCATCCACAATCAAATCATGGATGAATGTGGTCTTATTGTGTACTGATCTGGCGTTAAACAACAGTACACACAGGCCAGTGGGCACAGCAGATGAGTAACAAGGAACCCATCCATGAGATGAGTGGGAGGGAGGAACAAGGCGTAAATAGCCTTGCCCTCATTTTCTCTGGTAATGCACCACCACCCCATGGCTATACTTCCCTCTACCTGTGATCACTGAAATTGGGGTGGCATCACCCATGTCCCTTCCTTACTAAGACTCCTGTTTAACACCTGATATGGATGCAACAAGAGCCCACCAACAAAACTGACCTGAGCCAATTATCCCAGTAGGCCTCTGCAAGAAATGGGAACAGTCAGACCCACTCAATATTTTTCACACAGGGCACATCTACTCCCCATCTGTCTCACACCCAGGGAGGGCCAGCCTTCTGCCAGTTACAGACTTTCAGTCTGAAGGCATCCGGCAGCTTTCTCCTATCATTCAGTTCACTGCACAGGCTTGCACCCTGCTCAGGAACTACACATGAGCCTTACACCCTCCCCACTACCAATCTCCTCCAGATTAGTTAGGAAAAGAAAGAAATAGAAGAGGGTAGCAGCCTAGCCCTCGGGACTCAAGTGGTGAGCCCGGTGGCAGCAGTCCTGCCGCCCAAGGGCAGCCGGGCTTTTATGCCTCTTGACCCAGCCAGGAACTGATGCAATCTCTTGCAACATTAACTGCAGCCTCTCTCTGGAGCAAGGATTAGGCAGGGGGTCCCAGTCCTTGCAGCACTTACCAGGGAGTTCAGCTGTCTCAAAAGACAGCAACCCAGTGGAGTAAGCAGCAAGCACCCAGATGCTCAGATACTCACTCCCAGGGCAGGTCTTCTTCAGTCCCCCAGGTGCTGCAGCTGTTCCCCAACTGCAAATTGAATAGGTACCTAGAGCTGGCCCACATACAAAATATTTTTGTCCATGTTTTGCTGCATCCCTGATGTCTAGGAAAAACATCATGGCAAAGGGGAGACCAATCTGGCCCTATCTATTGACTGGGGAAAGAGCAGTTTGTCAGGAACTGCTGTACTTGTGTGCTGCTCCCTCATGTGGTGAACCACAGAAGTGCAGCAACAGGTTATCAGTGAAGACTCTTTCAAACTGGCTCCACCCACCCAAGTTGGCCATTGGATTCTGGGGAGAGAGGAGACCTTGGTCAAGCAACAAAATCTTCCTAAGCTCTAATGTTCCTGTGTACTTGGTCCTGACATCTAGCTTGCTCCTCCTTTGTCTTCTAGTCCTGACTTACTCTTTGCTTTTGAGTTCTGATTCTGTAATTAGTTTGGAATGGTTCTTTTCTTTCTTTCTCTCTCTTATATCCTATTCTCCCTTCTTCTGACTTTTAATCAGTAGTGTAGTGATAAATTCAGAAGTGCAGAGTCCCTTTATGATAGTCATACCACGTGCCCTCACAGCCACGCCCCCCTCGTTTGTCATCTCCACACTCCTCAGTTCTTCCCACATGCAACTTCTCCTATAACAACAGTCATCCCTAGGAGCCAATCAGCACGAAAGGGGAGTGTGTTAGCTACTGAGAAGTGGCTTACTCACCTCCTTTCACTCTGATTGGTTCCAGTCAGCAGGAAATGATAAGGAAGCATCTTAGAAGACTCTTCTCAGTGGTGAACAACCTCCCCTTTCATGCTGATTGGCTCATAGGATGCTGGAGACATAGGAACCCTGCTGGGACCCTGCTCCCCAAAAGTAAGAGTAAGACCCCCTAAGACCCTGTACCACTACACCCCTGCTTTTAATCAGTTTGGATTCTCTCCCCCACCCTTCCATTTTTAAAAAGAGTTTTGAATAAGTTCCTTCCATTCCCTCTCTTCCTCTTAAACACCCACCCCCCAATTTTAAGATTTGTTTCTCCTTTCCCAGATTACTGGCCCATAAAGATGGACATGTAACACTAGGGGAAGCTTTCACAATTGGGAACAAGTCAATTATCTAAATTATCTAGCCATATGTTAACGAGGACTTCAGCAGAATGAGATGGGAATCAGATGGCAGAATGGCCTGTGTTGTTTCAGACTAGGGTTCCAGCCTGACCACTGTTGTCCACGCACTGGTAACCTCTAGGCTGGATTACTGTAATGCGCTCTATGTGGGGCTGCCCTTGAGGTTGGTCTGGAAGCTGCAGCTGGTGCAAAATGCAGTGGCGAGACTGCTCACTGGAGCAGAATATCGCCAACATGTCACCCCACTGCTGAAAGAATTGCACTGGCTGCCCATTTGCTACCGGGCCAAGTTCAAGGTTCTAGTTTTGGTGTACCAAGCTCTATACAGCTTGGGACCAGGATACCTGAAAGACCGTCTTACCCATTATATGCCCAGTCGATCACTGCATTCTGCAGGTGAGGGCCTCCTGCAGATACCATCTCAGGAGGTTCGTTCTGCACAATATAGGAAACGGACCTTTAGTGTGGTGGCAGGTACCCTGTGGAATTCCCTCCCTTTGAACATTAGGCAGACCCCATCTCTGCTATCTTTTCGGCGCCTTTTGAAGACTTTCCTCTTTCAACAAGCCTTTTAAGTTGAGACCTATCCCAGTCTGCATCTGTGTCAGAATTGTTTAATATGTTTTTTTAATAATGTTTTAAACCCTTTTTTAAAGTTTTTTTAAAAATGTTTTTAATGCTGTTTTGTTAATGTATGTTAAGATCTGTTTTTATGATGTTTTAAAGTGTTTTAGTGCTTTGTTTGCCGCCCTGGGCTCCTGCTGGGAAGAAGGGCGGGATACAAAATAAATAAATAAATAAACAAACAAACAAACATACAACTTTTACCTCATATAAGAGACTCCCTGCAAGGAGAAAACTATTTATTGGGTTATGATGTTTACTGATTTTTGTTGTTTCATACATTTTTTGGTGGGTTTTTTTATTACTCCTTCAGGGCCATTTGCAGAAAAAGTGGCATAGATTGTTAGATAGATTCTAGTTTAGCATTTTGTTACCCCCTCATTCTGCTGCATGGGTAGACCAGGTCCCAAGCACATGTCCGAGGCAAATAGATGGTAGAATGTGTAGTAAAACACTCATCTGTATCCATCCATAGCCAGTAGCAGTACTGGAAAAGTACCTTTTCTAGCTTTGGTTGCTAAGATCAGGGGTATAGTTTCCCAGGGTCCCAGGGGGGCTTAGACCTCTTATTTTTGGGGGGAGCAGGGTCTCTGCAGGATCCCTATGTCTCCATCATCCTTTCCTGTTGTTTGGAGCCAATCAGAGTGAAAGGAAGCAAGTCAGCCACTGAGAAGACTCTTCTCAGTAGCTAACATGCTCCAATTTCATGCTGATTGGCTCCAAGGGATGTCTGTTGTTGCAGGAGTGGGTGCAAATGGGAAGGACTAAGGAGTAGGGAAATGACGATGGAGAGCAAGCAAACAAGGAAGGAAGGGAAAGTGGAAAAGGAAGGGAAGGGAGAAATTGGGCTCAAGGGGGGCTGTCTGCACTGGAGGTCTGCATTGATTGTTGCAATGTGTGACTAAGGGTAAGAGACTGAAAGCACATTTTATTGTACCATCTTAGAAAGAGCTGTGGCAGTATGAGGGCATGGCATGACTATCATGAAGGGACACTGCACTTCTGAATTTGCCACTGTGCTACTGGCTAAGATCTTATATTACCTTGCCGCCTTACCTGAAAATGGCCAGGTTATTGTATATATAGGGATAATAGAGACAGAGAATGAGTTAATGATAGTCCTTGGTGAGAAGGAGGGAGTTGAGCAGGGTACTGAAATCCTCATCATTTGATTTCTTAGCCTTTTGTCAAACATCCAACATTTTGTCAGACTTCTCCAACATTACAAGAGCTGAAATGTATGCTATCTAATAACCATTTAAATAAGAACAAAAGCAGATATTCTTGAGTTGAGTATTTCTCTACCAGATTCCAGATTTTGCACTTCCATTGGCAACTCATAATATGGACTGCATGCAACATCATGTGCATGCTGTCCTACCCTTTGTTTGCATTATAAGCACAATCGAAAGCCAAGCTCCTGGAATTCTTTAAATGTAACAGTATGCAAATTTGCAATTATAGTAGTACAATTTGATATCTATATCTATATCTATCTATCTATCTGTCTATCTGTCTGTCTGTCTGTCTGTCTGTCTGTCTGTCTGTCTCTGTCATCTATCTATCTATCTATCTATCTATCTATCTATCTATCTATCTATCTATCTATCTATCTATCTGTCTATCTATCTGTCTATCTATCTATCTATCTATCTATCTATCTATCTATCTATCTATCTATCTATCTATCTATCTATCTATCTATCTATCTATCTATCTATCTATCTATCTATCTATCTATCATCCCCCTCCTTCCCTCTCTCTCTCTCTGTGAATTGCCTTTGTTATAAGCTTATGGATGTCTGGCAAGTGCAGACATGGTGTGTCGCTTGTCAAGCGATCATCTCCCGGGGTAAACAGTTGGACTTCTCTATTTGCAGGAAATCCCAGCTGTCTTGTGGGATTCCATCTGTGAATATTCGTTTTTATTTTCCTTTCAGTGCTTCACTCTTTGCCCCCCACCCGTAGTTTGGCAGCAAACTATTAAAGTATTACACATTCTCATGTGCTTTGTAGTAAATTATATCATCATCATCATCGTCGTCTTTGAAAATGTATCCTCTTTTCAGACCACAGCCAAATGCAGAATCTTGTGATATGTTTGCTCTGGATGAGATGCCAGGGATAGAAGAACAGAAAGAATGTGTTCATCTCCATAGCAGGAGTGAAAGACAGAAGACCAAAGGAAGTCTGCTTCTTGAAAATAGGGATTTATTATATGAAGATTGCCTGCACATTTCAACCATGGGTGTTCCTGAAGGGCAATGGGTCTTCATGGGTCTTATTCAATCCTAACCATGCTCATACTTGTTGGACTAAGCAAGATATGATTCTTGCTTTGTGGCTGTTTATAGGGTGAACTTTAATGTGATGGCAGATATTTGGATGCTATACAAACACACACACACAAACTACATACACACAAACTACACACGCACAAATGCACACATACATTTAAGCTATATTGAAGCTGGGTTGTTTTTCTTTTCTTTTTTTTTAATTAATTTTTTTTATTCAAATTTTCAAAACCAAAACAATACAAAAAGAAAAAACACAAATTAATAACTAATACAATAAAAAAAGAACAAAAAAACTATTGACTTCTGATTTGTCGTAGTTCAGCTATAAGTCTATAATATAACAAGCCTGTCTCTTAATAGATTATAAAATCACCTTCCTCCAGCAGTTATCTTAGTTGGTATCAAATCTCATTAACATCATATCATTTTATTCTTCCACAAAAAGTCAAAGAGAAGTTTCCAATCCTTGAGATATATGTCCATCAATTTTTTTCTAGATAGACATGTCAATTAATCCAACTCATCAAGTCTACTAAGTCCAGTAATTTCAAATCGCTCTTCTTCCATTATCCGTGTTGGTTCCATCTTCCATCTTTATGCACCCAATAATCTTGCTGTCATAGTCATATAATAAGAGTCTGATAGGAATTTCCTTTATCACAGATATTTCCTTGCCATCAATTCTGAACATATCACTGAAGTATTGTTGCAAAGCCGCATCTCTGTTCCTCTTTTTTACAGAATACACTAGCACATCTCTTGAAGGTTTTTCCATTGACACAAAACAGGGATTAATTCTGTAAACTTTCTCCATTTCAAGTTCCATCAAATCCTTCCAGTCCAAGAATTTTTTCGAACCGATAATATCTTTATCTCCAATCTCTTCAATTCCTTCAGGGACAGCGCTGAGTTCCAAACCGTAATATTTGTCTCCAGGATCCATCACAGCCAGGAAATCCAAATCTTTTTCCAAGTCCATATTTAATCCAATCTCCATAGTTTGAACCTTGCCTTTAATTTTTCTTTCATCCTTTTTTGGTTTTCCAGATCTATCTTTATTCTCCTTTCTCATAGAATCCTGAATTTCTTTCAGCTCCTGTCTCATTTCGCCAAATTCAATTTTCAACGCTTGTCTGTTATTTCTCAGTTCTTGTTTTGTTAGCTTAATCCCATTCATTATTTTCTGAAACATATCTAAAGATAAAGTCCCTTCTTGTACATCCATGGTCTCAACCATCTTCTTAATTGTCATTCTTAAAACCAAAGGAACAAATCTCCTTCAATTTTCAATGTCCCAAGCAAAGAACAGTTTATTTCTTTATCCAGTTACAAAGGAGTTAATCTTTCAAACCAACTGACGTCACACTCTAGACAGCACGGACTTCCTTATCTCTTATATGTCCAGAAGTGCAAAAACAGCTTTAGTTCACAGCATCCAAATAACTAGTAGCAGAAAGAATGAGCAGATTCATCAAAAAGAAAAAAAGAAAAAAGTAGAACGGAAAAAATAGTCCCAGACATATATTACTCAAAAGTCTTATAAATCAAAAAAAAATTTTTCTCTTCCAATTAGAAACCCCTCATCCGTTTGTAATCTTTATAATGCTGATTTCCATGCCAGCTTTTTGCAATTAAAAAAAAAAGATAGGCTATTTTAATTTTCTTCCCCTTAGTTCCGTGAATAAAAGAGAAGGTTATGACTCACCCATGGTTTCTTAATTGCTGGTTCTTTGACAAATCTCTTTAGCTGTATAGATAACAAAATAATGAGCGTAGACAGGAGAATGCTTGCCTGTTAATCCGTTTTTCTTTGAAGAAAAAAAAAACGGCTCACTTAATCAGCTGAGCTAGCTAGAAATCCTAGCTCCGTCCGAGCTGCTGGAAGACCTTCTTTCACAGACAATTCTAATGAATTCCAGGCTCCAACAATCACAACAAAGCTGTGTGGGAAATCTCTACGTTTCTTCCTTATCCGGAAGAAATTATCCCCAGTCAAAAAGCCCTTCTGACTGGTTTTAAAACTGAAAAAGTTTCATCCAAGACGGGAGCCCGTCTCAGAGGCAGCACAGGCGGAGCGATCCTCCTGGGAAGTCGAAGCTGGGTTGTTCTTCAAAAGCAGGCATGAGCAACCTGTGACCTTAGGGTCATATGGGGCCTTCAGCTCAGACTAATTTCATGTGGGTAGCAAGGAGAGAAAAATTGGGGGAATGGTGTGGCCGAGAGACAGAGGGATAGGTGGGGTGGTAGAAAGAGAGAAAGAGAGAGAGAGAGAGAAGGCTGTGGCAGAAAAATATAGAAAATGCAGTGGCTCCACTCATCCCTGGTTTGCAAAACCCAACAGATTTCCCCTGAGGGAGTGTGGCTGTTGACAGAAAAAGGTTGCCTGCCCTGTTAGCCATAGTTAACACTAACCACAGTTTATCTTGATTTGAATATGATGAGTAACTGTGGTTAGCTGAAAATGGAATGGAACCTTCTGATCCCCTCCTCATGGCCATGACAGACGAGGAAAAGGGAGGGTGCAGTTCGCAAGCCTGAAGCTCACCCAGGTTCATTCTAGTGCTAAACTGTGTGTTATGTTAACATCTGCAAAAAGTGTGTGTGTGTGTGATGTTTCCTATTTACTTCAGCTGCTGCAAGAATTTAAAGTATCATGCAGTTGAAACCACTGGGTAGAAGAATACACACAGAGAGAGAGAGAGAGAGAGAGAGAGAGAAACTATGCCTATACTACAGTTATTAATTGAATGTACTTTGTGGAGAACACTTTCAAACAGACTCAGTATTGACACAGACTTTTTTTATTGAGAGAGAAAGGAAACAAATAGTAACCTTTCCTTTTCTTGATGTGATAACATTTTAAGGTGTCATGTTATTGCTGTTTTTCCTGTGTAACATATTTTTGGCTCAATTTCTTGCTTGGACTGCCTTCAAGTCGATCCTGACTTATGTCGACCCTATAAATAGGGTTTTCATGGTAAGCGGTATTCAGAGGGAGTTTACCATTACCTTCCTCTGAGGCTGAGAGGCAGTGACTGGCCCAGGGTCACCCAGTGAGCTTAATGGCTGTGTGGGGATTCGAACCCTGGTCTCCCAGTTCATAGTCCAACACTCTAACTACTACACCACACTGGCTTTACATCAAGTAAATTCAGCCAGTATAACTGTTCCTGTACTAGTTCAGGCTGCAGATATAGGAGGTTGCCTTTTGGAATGCTCCCTTTGTTTTGTGTATTTGTTTGTTTTTAAAGTTCTCTCTATATAGAAAACTAGCATGTTAGGGAGAAGAGTCTAGCTTCCCGACATGCTATTTTTCTTATGCAGAGATCTGTTTATTTATCTATTGTTTTGGTATTGGAGCATTCAAATATTCAGCCTCTCTTGCTTGTCAAATTGTACAATCCATGAACAGCTTTATTGCTTCATTGTACTGAATATGTAACTGCTTAGATCGTAATCTATGCTAGGAAGATGTAAACCATTTATTTATTATTTATTGGATTTATATCTCACCCTTTCTCCCAGTAGGAGCCCACTATACACTGTAGCATTGATGCTACAAATGTTTCTAAGTAATGTTATGTAAGATTACTGCATTATTAAGGATTCCTTTTAGGTTGGTAGAATAATTTTGAAGTTTTTTATTGGCTATTTTTGTCTCCATTAACCTCTTGACTTTTGTATAAACAGTATTTGAGGGTTACCTCACTTGTTTGTCCAGTTACTTGAAAGGTTAGTGAAAAGTGGATATTGGCTCAACCTCTCTTATCCTCATTAGAAGATTCTAATTGTTCCTAAAGAGATCAACTTCTGGCCTTGTTTGCCCTTGTCAAATTGGCCTTATTTGGTTTTTACAAAAGGTGGCCCTACAGTGAAATAGCATACAGTTGAAAATATTTAAGGCAACCTTGTACAAAGCTCCTAATAAATATGGTTACATGCTTCATCTTCAGTTATGATGCTTAGGAGTTTTGTACCCTAGCCGCCCTGGGCTCCTACCGGTAGGAAAGGCAGGATATAAATCTAATAAATTAAATGAAATAAATAAATAGATGAAAATTCAGAAATACTGTGACTTGTTTGTGTTCTTTTACCTGTATTTATTTCAGTTTCTAGCCTTCCCCACCCCTAGGACCTGGGGACAGTACCAATAATTTAAATATATCGCCTTTTTGTCATTGAAAGTTTGGGCCTTCAAGTCTGCTTACAATAAAATTATATTTTAAAATGCATCAGAGGTGCGTATTTGATGCAGACAATGGCCTGGTTTACACATAACACTAAGGCATGGTTTGTTTGGCCAAAGTATGGTTTGTTGGAACATCCAAACTCAGGCCAGCAGACTAACCATGGGTTGTTTAGCCATTATTTCTTGGCTTATGAATTGTGACATATTTTAACTATGATTTGGTGTCATGTTTGAACCCCACAACTTTGGTTGACCAAGTTTGTTTACCCACCCCATCCCAGATCCATGCCACGCTACAGAGGCATGAACAGCTGGAAAACAAACCATGCTTTGGAGAAGAAAGCTGTGGTTTATTTTCTTGTTTATGAGATGAAACAGATAACTGACAGCATATGACACCTCTGCTAAAACATCCGCACAGCCTGCCCATATCCTACTGGGCCAGGTTCAAGGGTCTTGTATTGATATACAAAGCCCTGAGCAAATTGGGTCCAGGATATCTTAAAGACTGCCTGAGCCCTTATATTCCAGCCTGATAACTGAGAACATCTGGAGGAGTACTTTTAGTTCCCCCCACATTACAGAAGCCCGACTGGCCTCAAACAGAAGTTGGGTGTTTATTGTCACAGGTTCCATGTTGTGGAACACTCTTCCAGCAAAGATTCAGCAAGCATCCTCACTTTTGACTTTCAGGCATCTGCTAAATACTTTTTTGTGCTGACAGGCCTATGCAACTGTTTTAATTTTTTTTTTGAGCAATGAGTCATTTTAATGTTTTTTTGTCAACTGAGATGAAATGAATCTTTATTGCTCAGAGTCATAGGGTACCGCAATTAAACACATGTAAAAGGAAAAATCAACTGACTAAACCACTATAATATATGTTACATTTTGAAGGAATGGTAGGAACATAAAAAAGTTAATCATAGGTGCATTAGTACACGCATATGCATGTCATAAACAGAAAACAATAAACCAGCAGGCCAACAATATTTACAGGCCATTATTATTACTGCAAGAGAATTCTTATTTGTAGATGTGTATATTCTAGTACTGTTGCTTTCTTTAAAGAGATTTGAAAATCAGAACTAGTAATATGGAAAGTAGATTATTGACATATCTTCCTAGCACTCTAGAATTATAAGTATCTGAGTTTAAAAAAGAGAGATAGTAATATATATATATATATATATATAAACTTAATTATTTTGGTATATAAGAGCATAAGCTGTCTACGTTAGGTTGTCTACACTCTTGATTCTTCTTTTGAAAGAACTCATAACATAAAGATAAATCTAGCAGCAAATGTCACCATGTGTGTTGGCAATGACCAGCTAACCTTTACCACAATAAGATGAAAGAATAGCCTATACTCCCATGATGTTACAACATTAGTCCTCAAACTTTTTATTTCCCAACAGCCCAAATAACAGAGAGAGCTTTGCTACATATACTGAAAGTGAGTTCAGGTTATTTTTGGTAAAAGTGAATTAGATAAGTGCTCTGATCTTAGCTGAACAGGAAAATGCAAGCGCAACTAGGTACTGCATAAGAACTTAAGAAGTGTCCTGCTGGGTCAAACCAAATGCCCTTCTAGTCTAGCATCCTATTTTCATAGTGGCCAATCAAATGCCAATGGGAAGCCTGTAAGCAGGACCTGAACACAACAGTATTTCCTTCAGCTGTAATTTCCAACATCTGGAACCCCAAATGACTTATGACCTGGGTAATTTACAAACCGTCTTCTTAAACATGTCCCTCTACACATGCTCTGTTCAGCATCTGAGGCCTTGTTCCACATCCCCCAGTCATCAGTGGTGTGGCGATCACTGACGAGGAGCAGAATCTTCTTAGTTGTGGCATCTACCCTGGAGAATGCCTTCCATGTGTTATTGTACATTTTCAAAGATAAAACAAATTGGAACAAAAAATGTGCAGTCAAAAGCCTTCTTAAACAACCAGTTTTAACTAAGGCTGCATATACACCATACATTTAAAATACATTTAAGTGCATGACTACCGCAAAAAATTCTGGGAACTATAGTTTTACCTCTCATGGAGTTTTAATTCTCAGCACCCTTAACAAGCTACAGTTCCCAGGATTGTTTGGGGGAAGTCATGCACTTTAAATGTGCTTTAAATGTATTATGTGTATTCAGCCTTAATTAAAACCTGGTTATTTAAGAATGCCTTTGACTCAACATTTTCAGTTCTGTTTTGTTTCTATTTTATTTAAAACCATTTATAAACCACTTGGTGTAGTGGTTAAGATGTTGGACTACGGCCTGGGAAACCAGGGTTTGAATCCCCACACAGCCGTGAAGCTCACTGGGTGACCTTGGGCCAGTCACTGCCTCTCAGTCTCAGAGGAAGGCAATGGTAAACCCCCTCTGAATACCCCTTACCATGAAAACCCTATTCATAGGGTCGCCATAAGTCGGGATCGACTTGAAGGCAGTCCATTTCCATTTTTAATACTTTAAAAAACCCTTAAGCATTGTACAACGTAAAAACAATAAACAATATCATTAAAACAAAAGTACAACATAAAACCAGGAAAACAGCAGTGCAAAAGCATATAAAATAAAAACAGGAATTCGGGGAATTCAAACAAAAACAGGGTCCAATCCTATCGGTGAGGGAAAGTCTGGAAAAAAAGATATGCCTTACTGTTGTTTCCTCTTTTAAAATTGCTGTTTTATGAAGTGCTGTTCTTGTTGTTTCATTGATTTTGGGACTTGTTCTGTTAATTGCTGTTGTATACATTGTTGACGTATGTGGCCATTTTAGAACACAATCCTAACCCTCTTGATGTTGATGGGTGGTGTGTGTGTGTGTGTGTGGTTAAAATGGAGTGTAGGTGTCTCTCTGTCACCCTCTGCTGATGAAGAGCAGTGCCACTGGTGGGGGTGGGCTTCACTGTGGCAGAGGCACCAGCTATACCCAGAAATCTGCCACCTATGGTTGTCCTGCTGGCAGTTATAGGCAGAAAGCCTCAGAATAGGGCATCATCTGCCTGGTCGAAAGCACCATAGAGTGCCTTGAAATCAAGAAATACAAATAAAACAAGTAGTCAAAAATGGAAGCAAAAACCTGACTTCTTCCTTGTGGTCATGCTGGAGGGTGAAAGGGGAGGAGGAGCTGAATCCAAGGTACGCAATGCTAAACCTGTCGGAATTTCTCTGTTGAGATGCGTGGCAGAGTTGCGTAGCGCTGTGGAACGGAGAGTATTGAGCGAGCTTAGTGTGTGTGTGTGAATCTTTGCTAAGATTCTACCTTCCCTGCAAATTAGTCAGACAGAGACTTTAAGCTTTAAAATAAGAAGCAACTTCTTTATTCTGGAAGTACATGCTTGATTGGAAAGAGTTCTATATCTAGCTAACTGGCTATGCTGGAGCAGCAAGCACTGGTCCCAGTACTCGCCCTCATCCTGGTTGAGAGGAGAGACAAAGAGAAGATGTCTGCTCCCCTCTCGAGAGAAAGAGAACACAGAGAGAGTCGGGAAGGAACTGAGATCAAACATCCTGTTGCTTATCAGTCTAGCAGGAAGGGAAGAGACGGCAGGATCAAAGGGATAGGTATAGCCTCAACCAGCAAGAGGTCTAGCTCTCTAGCTACCCTTATTAACCCCATGCAGCCTCAACCCACCAAGTTGGAGTTGAACCTCATACATTCCAACAAAACCATAGCTTAGTGTTCCATCCAAAAGCAACTTATGTATAAATGGGGTGTACCTGGGGGAACATTCACAGATATGATGATCACCCACCTATAATCTCATGTGATGTAGTCCAGCTAGAGTTGTTTGATGTGGTATTCCTAATCACATGGCTTGGTTGCTTCCAACTACAACAGAAAAGTATGCAGCTATAGTGGAAAAGCCTCTTCAAAATAGCATAGGCAAATCATTGCCAATGCTGCTATATCACAACCATGCCATGTAACACTAAGTATTACTTTTAATAAATAATATTAATAAAATAATAAAACACTACAGTGTGGCAACATGTAAATGGTTGGGGTTGTAGCACAGTACTGTCAACCCACACATCCTGGGTCTGTCCGTGAGAGGTAAGCTGTGCCACACAGTGTAATATTATGCCAGCATGGTGGTCATTGTGTCTCATTTTGAACACCTGTTTGCTGGTGCAGTGAAGCGACAGGATTTGACTTTAACATCTATGCTTCCAACTTCTGAGTCAGTCATGGAAACTGAGAATTTCTCTAAGAAAGGTTTGAAGCTGCTGGAAAATGGTGTTATCTACATTTGGAAAAAAAGAACCTAGTGAAATATTACCTTGAGACCCTTTCCATTGTACTCTGCACTCTGAGTCATGGTTTCATGATGTTTGATATACAGAACAAGGGCTGGTGAATGATAAATGTCTAACCGGCATTTTGCTACCAACCCATGTTGATAAGGCTTACCAACTTCCAGATCAGTTTATTCCTTGCATCTAGATTTAGCTGGGAAACTGAGCACAAATAATCTGAAATTTTCTACCTTAACCTTTTGATAAATGCTGTTTATAACAAAATGTCTCATTTTGTCTTTTGTAAACAAGAGTGGGTATCCTGCCTTTCTTTTCTTTTTTCTTTCAGACTTCATTCAAATTAATTCTGGCTGCTGCTTTTAGATTTTTTCTTGGAGACCATGCATGTAGAATCATTAACATTATTATTTCAGCAATACTAAAGCAGCACATCAGCAGTCAAAAAGAGGAAAAAAGGAGGGGGAATTACATTATCCATTCAGAATAATTTCCCACTATAATATAAATGTTACCCAGGATAGGGCTTTGAAATGGATACTGATTCTTTAAATTCTTTCCTGTCTGTTTCAGGAAATAGTGAGATCTTGTTGATAATGAAGTACAATGTGTCTAAAGTTCACTTCTAAACACTTGGCTCTTTTCTGTGAAAGTCATCTGCATTCCCTTTATAATTCTAAACCACCAGAGATATTCCTAATCTTGGAGATCTGATCCAGTGCTATCATTCAGAAAATCCTTGATAATAATTCCACCATTCAGATCTATGAAAGGACTAATGCTTTGCCACTTGTGCCGTCTTCTACTTCTTTTTTTAAGTCCCAAGTCTAGGGAATAAGGCCTTGGCTTACGGGTTTGGAGATTTAGTTGTTTGTAAATAAAATGATTATTACTATTATTATTCAGGTTCTTAATCAGTGCAAGCAAATGGCATCTGTTTGTTATCATCTTTTCTCCAGAAGACAAAGGCTCCAGTCCCTATGGTGCTGACTGCTGGCCCCAAGTGGCTGTTGGATGTGACTTGGCAAGGAGTGGAAGACAGCAAAAACAACTGCATTGTGTACAGCAAAGGTAAACACAAGCTGATTTTCCTTCCATTTTCTTTGCAGGGAATTAAAACAGTGCTGATAAAACATGCCCGTTGTATAACAGGCAGCAAATACAGGGTGCAAAGGAGAATCTGTAGCTCCCCTTTCTCGACTTGTGATCTAAGAATTATTATTCTATTTATTATTTGAAAAATGTTTTCTACACTATGCATTAAATAAGTACTGTATGAAGCAGAGGCATGCTATTACCATTTAAGATTCTAGCAAATAAAACACATTTAAAAAAGAAAGACACAGAGCTTTCTTATATCTTGATGCCATTGTAAGCCATTGCTTCATTTACTTGCCATGTAAACTGCTGCACAAAGTATATCCTAGGCTTTCCAGACGGACTTGTAGAAATGTAGCACCTCTTTGATTCCACCCCCCCCCCGCAAAGAGTTGCTTGCTGCATTATATCACCTGAGTTTTAAAAGAAGTTAATTAAGCAGAGCAGGAGCTGCAGTTCTAACCTGATTTAAACTCAAAATGTTGTGCCCCCATCCCTATCTCATGATAGGTGAGTGAACCTTGACATTTATCAAAACAAATTGTTCAAAAAAGACATTATTTACTGGAATATTATTGTAAATGATGTTGTAATTATTTTGAAATCATGACCGTGACGAAGGATTACACTGAGGATGAAGAAGAAAAAAGGCAGCTAGCTTTGGCTTGCTGGGTGTTTGAGTCACCTGGTGTAAAAATATATAAAAAAGAGCTTTACTCATTAACAACATCATTATGCTATTTAGAATTCATGGCTATTATTACTACTTTCCACTGCTTTCCCAAAACGATAGTCTAGGATCCACAAGTGGCTCACAAGAGTATTGTGTTTGGGCTACCAAATTGCTTTCAATAGGGGGCCAAGATGTTAGCTGCAATCCTGCACACCCTTAGGCTGCTTAAATCCCATTAACATCAGTAGGGTTTGAGCAGCCCAACTGCATAGGATTGCAGCTATTGTGCAGTATAATGGATAGGCAGCTGAGCTTTCAAGTTAGGATGTTGGTTGACAGGAGTAGTTGGAGCAGAGGCAGAACTTATGTTCTATCAATAAACTTATATAGATGAAAGTTTGGGAACTTATTCGATAGGATGTCACTCCTGCTTCTGTCAGTATTCCTTTGGTCAATAGCTAGAGGCCTGAGCTTTAAAAGAAAAGGTACAAAATTCCACCTCCAATGATGAATGTGTACTAACGATCTATGATACCTGAATGCTCAGTCAAGGAATTGTGAATACAGCTGTTGTGCCCCATTAGCATAGTCTATGTTTTATTTATTCCCCCCATTTAGTCTTTCCAACTAGGCTCAGGTTTCAAATTCTCTAAATCCCCAGTCTCAGCGCTTTGTGATTGCTTTAGATATTGCACAGTTCTACAGCAATTTATTTTAGTTTTTTTTATTACTTACCAAACAGACCCACTGAGATGAAAGATTTATTTGCTGAGACATCCTAGTGACCATTTTTGCATGCAACCAGTAACGCAAATAAGCACCCATATCACTATATTAACATACAAAACACTAATCATAACATCAAAGGCTACTAAAACTTACTGGAAATAATTACAACTTGTTACTATAATCATTTCAATTTGTACACTTATAAGAGGATTGACCTTAAAATGCTACAAGCCTTTGATAACTGAAACCCTGAAAACAGAGAATTTGCATGTTTAAAAACGAGTAGTTGCACACCAGGGTCTTAAGCATTCTTCCTATTTTAATTACAGAACACCAATAAATTAATTCTATAACCTGAAAATACCTGATTTAGTTAAGGAAAAACACCTGAGCCTAAAAGGGAATGAATCTGCACCATTTTAAAGTTTATTGTGACTCATTGCTTTAGCAGCAGAAAACAGCACAGTATTGGATGTTAGCATACAGTAACATATTTCATATGCATGAGAAATTGCAATTTATTTAAAAAAGTATTAAATGCTGCTTATGTGAAAACTTTGCTGCAGCTATCCGAAGTAGAACTTCAGCCTAGACATACATCAGGAACAGAAATCTAGGATGTTCATAACTTAAAATGTTTTTTTCTGACAGTCTCTCACACTTCTTTTTATCTGCTCTTCTTCTTTGCTTACTTTTTATATTATTCTTCCCACACACAAACTCCTGTATACACTCACATTTTTTGCAAAGTGCAGTGCCTGAGCTACGAGCAAAATGTGTAAGGACTGATCCTGTTATAGAACCACTTTCTTAAATTCAGATCTGGCAGTAGCATTTTCTTGAAGAGGAGCCAATTTCCATTATTTTGTATGTGTGCTGAACTGTGGTAGTTTACCCCAATAGCAGATAAGGTGGTAAAACCGTACCTGGACTGTACCACTTCAGATTAAAAATTGTGCCTTACATTGTTAAATGATTGCACATACAGATCCCCTCTGTCAGTCCAGAACTCTTCATCCTGACATCAGCTTGCTATGGGCTGGCTGCTTTTAATATGGAGAAGGATACAGTCTGAAGTAGCAAAATCATGTACTACATATAAAGTTGAATTGTTCAAGAAAGTGAATGGGTTGCATGATCACTTCACTGAGTGTCTAGAGCCTGGTCTTCCAACAAGAGACAATTTTTCCACATGGCTAGCAGTGGCATACCAGTATATTGAAATATATTGAAAAAATGGGATTCTGGGGTTCACACTGGCAGAAATTCACTATCACAGGATGTGGTGATGAACACTATCTTAGATGGATTAGACAAATTCATGGGGGGTTACTGTTATTTGTTATGAACCATGAACCAAATGGCAGTGTACCACTGAATATCAGTTACGTTAAACAGCGAGGGTTATTGCCTTCAAACTCTGCATATTGATTAATTATTTGAAATATTTCTACATGGCCCTGTATCCAATGGGCTCCAGGGCAGTATACAATAAATGTAAACTTCTGTCTTCCTGGTAGAATCTGGCTGGTCATTTTGGGAAACAGTATGCTAGATTAAATTGAACTTTGTTCTGATCCAGCAGGGTTCTTACATTCTTAAATTCACCCCACATAGTTTCCACATTTTGACACTCATCAGCCCTCCCTGAGTGATCAAGTGAAGCTTGAAAGTTTTGTTCCATGAAAATATTGGAGAAAGATATACAAAAATAAGTATTACTAATATGTAATTCTAATGGCTGTTTAGAACTTGAACTAGAGAAACCAGGTTTAAGATGACTACTACATGCCTCTGGAAAAAGGTTTTGATCTGATTCACACACGCTCATGTACATCACTTGATTTCTCTACTTGAGTACTGTACACCTGATGAATGGCAGCTGAATGTATAAACTTACTACATTCCCATGATTGTCTGAAGTTGTGGCTGCACACTGTGGCCATGTGCTCCTCCCTTGCCACTTCAGTCTCCTTGAATGGGGGAAATCTGACTTAATGCTTTTAATTGTTGTAAACCGCCCAGAGAGCTTCGGCTATGGGGTGGTATACAAATGTAATAAATAATGATGATGATGATGATGATGATGATGATGATGATGATGGTGGTGGTGGTGGTGGTGGTGGTGATGGTGGTGGTGTTTGTCAACAGACCAGGAAAATAAGCCAGCCATCTTAATGCAAGTCAGGATCATTGCACCAAACCTGGCACATAATAGGAGGAAAGATAGGCACAACACTTTGTTTTATGACATTTTGGATGATCATCCAAACATGGCCATTGATAAGGATTGTGTTTGAGTTGATGTGAGGGGTATAAACGTTCTGTGGTTTTAAACCTGTGATGATGACCCATTCACACTTGCCAGCCACCCACTACTCAGGTGACGAATGTGCATAAATGAATCAGCCCATATAATTTACCATCTCATAATGAATATTTCCTATATCCCAATAATTTCTTATCTGGTTTTGTATGGATGATTATTATTAACACTTACAATAACTTTATCATCTATGCTACCACAGTCTTCTGTGTTAATTTGTTAGGTCAGGTTTGTGTGCCCAGTTTGGGAAAGTACCATTATTTCTCTCATTCTGTAAGAACTACACAAAATAATCTTATTAGGGCTGCAACAGCTTGAAGGTGGCATATGTTTGTTTTCCCATTTCAAAACTATAGATCAACTTACTATTCCTAAAAGTTACCTTACCCATATTAAAAGTTTGGTGATCAGCTTGTTGATTGACTCATTTTCTGAAAATAATTGTTGTCAATAAGATTGAAATGAAATCATCCCACTAGGCAGTGCTACAGATGCGAATGGGAATGTTGACAAAAGTTGTGTGTGCATGTGTGCATTGAATTTGTATTGGATTCCCCTTAGAAAAGTTTTTTTTAGATTACATTCTTGGTTGATAGAATATACTGCATTGATAGAACAGTAAAAAAAGGAAAAAGGAAAAAACAAATAAACTAGAATGCATAATGCGTGTGGACCTTCACTGTGCGTTTTAACTGATCTTTTCCCCTTTGAAAACCTTTCAGTAACATTTGCTTGGTGTCTGATAGAATGACATATGAGATAAAGCCTTCTTCAGCCTGTTTTTATGCATCTTCTTTCAACCTCCTGATGGTTAGTAATAGCTTAAGCAACTTGGATCCTTAATTTCTATGCATCCTTTTAAGCAAATGATGAAGCAAATTAGGAATGGACCAGGAGATTGCATTTGCCCTCCCTCACCTACTCTCTTTCAATCCCCCCTTTTGACCTTACCATGGTTGTCCATTATGCTAACTACAGCTTTAACTGTGGTCAGGGCTTACCACAGTTTTTGCTTAATGCAAGACCTAAAAACAGTTCCAAACTGTGGTTTGAGGTCCTGGGTTAAGCACGAACCTTGGTTAGCCTTAACTGTGGATAGCATAATTGCTGATGTAACAACTAACTAGCTCACCATGGTTAGACACTGTGAGATGAATTCATATTGTGGAAGAGATGGAAAGGGGGAGGGGACATGTGATCTTATGATCTACTCATACCTTGATGAATTGTGGTCAAGCAAGTTGGTAGCATCATATCTGAATTAGTTCTTGGATGTTAATCTGTTGTGACTGAATTAGACTGTGGTGACTGCAGAAATATCTAGAAAATAAGTGTAATAAAAGATATTTGGATAATTTTTTCTTCTACCAGGAGAGGAATAGAGCGTAACAGGGACAGCAAACCTAGTACTAGGCACTGCTTCATCCATTTGGTGAAGTGTAGCATATAAGCACAGTGGTATCCACCAGTGGTACCACAATGGGAATGATCTAAGCACAGAAGTGACAGTGGCAGAGTTAGACATAACACATATTTATCTGATGGAGAACTCCTTAAGGGGCCCTGGCCCCAAGCGATTTAGGCCCTTGAAAATTAATGAAGGAAAAATAGATTTCTTTCCCTTAGTCACACACAGCAGGCATTAAAAACAGGTCTGCGTGTACGGAAAGAAGAGTAAGGGTTAAGCTCACTTTGCTGCAAAATTCCTTAGCATCTTTCTGTGCCAAGAATGGCTAAATGTGTGACCGCAGATCATTTATTTAGTATTGTTTCTCTTGATTAACATATTTTTTACTATGTGATCTTGGAAACGGGGTTTCTGATCTCTTCTACTATAGAATAACGACTGTAGCTAAAGGGAAGTTTTATAACAGAATCTAGGCAGAAATGAGATAGAATTTTAGCTTGATATTGATTCTTTTTAAAATAGCATGATGAGTATGATGTGTATAATTTTATAGAAACTGCCAGTCACTCTAAGGAGAACCAGATTTGGCTTGTAATGATGGCTTCACCCAAGGAACATGCTGTTATGTCCTAGAGATATTCCTTGACCAGCTTGACTGTTCAGGAGCCATGATAGAAAGGAATGTAATGGTACATATTGGTTTCAGAACAGTACAAGATCATCAGTAATATATGACAGCAGAATAGTGGTAGTATCAGCCAAAGGGACGGACTGACATCAATGAACACAATGGGAATGGGAGGTATCTTCTTGATTATGAATATCCATGAATTCCTTTTAATAAAGCTATCTGGTTGGTTGGAAGCATTTCAAGAGGGAAGAAACTGTTATGTTACATAGGAAAGAACTTGGGGGATTGGTTAAATCATTGTCACATGCTGTAATTATACTCTGTAAAAGATCTGTGCACACCATACTTCTTTACAGTCCCTCTTAAATTTCTGGGGGGCTGTCCTTGCATATGCTTGCCAACCAAATAAAGGCCTACCTTTTTGCTTTAAGCCTGTCGTAGATTATTTAAAGGACCCCAGGAAAAATCCCACAGGAGAAATAGAAAAATTCTCCAACATATCATCTAGTTCAGGACACACCAACATGGCGTCCATGGGTGCCATGACATCTGTGAAGGCCTACAATGGTGCCCCTGGCAGGTGGACCAGAGTCTGAGCTTTCTTTTTTTTCTTAAGTAAGTCTCTAGCCCTCCTAGAAAGTAATGTATAGAGCAAAATGTGCAAGTACCTTTCTAAGTGATTTCTATGAAATGAACCAGTCTGACTGCTCCTGCCTGTCAGTATTTTTAGCCAATGAATTACATCAGAGAAGTGATTGATAAATGAGGTGTTTGGACACCAGGCAATAGGAATCCCTAGGTTCCTAATGAGCTTCTATTTTCCCCTCCCTTTTGCTGTACTTTTCCTGCATCTGACTTTTTTTCTAGTCCTTGGGAACTCCATAGTTTGCCCTTCCTTTTCCCCTAGCAATGGATGCATCTTTTCTGTGGTGGGTTTGCCTGAGAAAAGGTAATGCCTAGATGTTATTTTCTGCAATTACTACTATACATTAAGTGTGGCTGAATGTTAAATCCCCTTCCCCACAAAAGGTAAATGTGAACATTTTGCAAAGAGGCTTAGGCATGTTTTCTGCTTTGCAGCAACTAAAGAGCAGGGCTCATTAAGAATTTACTGCATAGTTAACTTACAGTACAATGGTATGCATGTTTACTCAGAAGTAAGTTTCTTTGTGTTTAATGGAGCTTACTTCCAGGTAAGAGGGTAAAGGGTAGCAGCCTAGGCTTTGGTTTAAGGTTGACAATGGGTATGGAAATAAGATTATGTGAAAAGCTTTACCATTACTACACATAATTTTGTGTTATGTCACACCCCCATGGCAGCCTTCATTTTTAACTTATGCCCCCAGCACTCTTGCAAAATTTGAAATGTGCCTCTGGTCCAGAAAAGGTTGGCAACTTCTGATCTAGTGCTCACCTGAGTATAGTATGTACTCAAAGCAAGTGGCAAATTGAATAGCTGATATTAAACAAAATGCTAGGCTCTTTCATTAAGAGTTCAAGGAAATGAGAGGGGAGTGAAATGAAGAGAAAAAGAAACAAGTTACGTAACAAAATTGTTTATTATAAAATGAAAATTTCTGCAAGTATACATGTGTTCATCTTACCTAAACAATGATATTTTAAATAATAATAATAAAAATTATGTTTGGCATTGGTAAGAGAGGGTGCCTGTAAAAATATTTAGCAGTGGGAATTATAAAATCATAAGGCGATTAAGTTAGCTAGTTGTGAAATTCTAATATTGCTTTTTAAATGACTTGAGGATATAGGAGGTGCAAAGGTTATTATCTGTTATCAGGAATACAGCGGAATTGTATGACTGGATAATAACTAAACAACTGACACAATGTAAAATTACATTATCAGTGTGTTAAAACAAAATTGCGCCCTAAAGGAGTCTACATGCCAGCTCAGAGCTGCAGTGTAATTATGCTTAACTCTGATAATTAAAATACAACAGAGATCAACAGAATCATTTTCATTAAGAAAATTATTAATGATGGTGGTATAACAGTAATTGATTGCAGAGCACCACAGGATAACTCCATGCAGTAAAAACCAACATGTTTAATATATGTCAGACCATTTCAATGTGGTGCGTAAGGCTGACAGTGTTTGAAATTAAGATAGAACTTGCATTCGAAACCAAAGATCATAAAATGGCTGCTTTTAAAACGACTTCAAAAAAATAAAATCCAGATTTCCTGGTTTTTGAAAAACCTGGAGTGACTGTCCTATGAACTGTAAGAAAAGAAAAAAGGGGGGCAGCTATTTGCTACATCAGTTACACAGCAGAAGTAGGCAGCACAAATATTTCTCAAGCCTTCTGTCATTTCTTTTTATGCTCCACATTGGTTGTTTTTACACTTATGATCATGATTTACTGATATTATTTTATTTTCTATCTGGTCTCACCAAGTAGTTTTAAGTCCTTAGTTATTATTAAGATGATGAGGAAAAAATCATTTGTGCTCCCCCCACTGCTGTTCAATGCATGCTTAATGAAATGTGAGCAGATAATTCTATATAAATAATCATTGATAATTGGCTCAGGAGTAGCAATTTATGTTTGGTCTCACACGCTGTAGAAAGATGCTTAAATCCTTTCCATTTGAAACCTGCTGCCTGTGCATGCTTGAGCTTTTTAAAGAAAAATCTCGGGTTTGTTTTTGTTTTTAAAGGGAGGGCTCTCTCTTTCACCCCTTATTATCCCTCTTCTTTTTGTCTCATCTGCTGTGTAAATTATAAGCACTGTTTTGGAAGGTTCCTACTTGTTTTTATTATTGTGCAATGCGTAGAGTATAGTCTAGAGCAGCCTTTCCCAACCAGTGTGCCTCCAGATGTTGTTGGACCACAACTCCCATCTTCCTGACCATTGGCAATGCTGACTGAGGCTGATGGGAGTTGTGGTCCAACAACATCTGGAGGCACACTGGTTGGGAAAGGCTGCTCTAGAGCTATATAAACAGACTAAAAGAATAATAGCAATTCCACCTTCTCCCATTCAAGCCTGCCCTGGTGGTGTGATTTTCTGGAAATACCCTTCTCTCTTTACTGCCAACATCTGATATGTGTGTGAGAAATGGTTCTGCATGCAGTCTTTGGAACTCCACACGTAAGGGAAGCTCATCTAGTGTTCTCATTAATGGCCTTCCACTAGTAGGCGAAATTCTTTTTATTTAAATAGCCATTTGACATTTTGGGCTGATTTGTGTTTCTCTCCACTGCTCCTTATTTTAATCTATATTATTAATTTAATTTGAATTGCCTACTATTTTTTATCTGCTTCAATCTGATTTTTAGATCAATTTATTGTGATATTGCTTGTTTGTTCACGTGGATTAGATATATTTATCATATATTTTACTATTTTTAGCTACCATTTTTTATGAAAGGATAGGGTATAAATGCAACAAATATCAAATATGCATGTCAGTCACGCACAATTTCTATTACAACTTTTTTTACCAGCAGAGATCTGTTCTCTATTCACAATGTTAGACCAACTAAATGAACTTACTTAGAGAAGGAGTGAATAAAGGAAATGTTGTCCATGCAAGCTGATTATAATAAATGGAGTTGTACAGAGGTTGGTAGATAACACTCAGAAGTATGATATGTTAGATAACAGAGTCTACAATGAAGCTTAGCCACTTCTAGTATTGTCAACTAACGTTGACTTCTTGGTCATTTATTGCTGAGCTCAATGTTCATCAAAGACACATGGGTAGACCCTTTTTTTTAATTCCACCACTTCACATCAAGGGTCTAAAGACTCCCAGCTTGCTTGAAGAAAAGGAAAACATATAGGAGATAGCTTAGTTCTCTCCCTGATATTTATTTATTTAATTTAATTTATATACCGCCCTAAGCCAAAAAGGCTCTCTGGGTGGTGTACATAAAAGATAAAACAAGCACAATATATAAATACAATAAGTATAACAAAATCAAAGATCAAAACAAACAATAACAAAGAACCAACAGCGTCAAAATACAACAATAATGAAAATACTGATAAAATACACTATAAAATACAATTTAAAATACACTTTAAAATGCCTGGGAGTATAAAAAGGTTTTCACCTGGCGCCGAAAGGATAGCAGCGTCGGCGCCAGGCATACCTCATCGGGGAGACTATTCCACAGTTTGGGGGCCACTACCGAAAAGGCCCTAGTTCTAGTCACAACCCTCCGGGCTTCTCGATGGGATGGCACCCGGAGGAGGGCCTTAGATGTTGAGCGCAGTGTACGGGTAGGAGAGGCATTCCACCAGGTATTGCGGTCCCATGCCGTGTAGGGCTTTATAGGTCAAAACCAGCACTTTGAATTTAGCCCGGAAACAAATAGGAAGCCAGTGCAGACGAGCCAGAACAGGTGTTATATGAGCAGACCTTCTGGTCCGCATCAGTAATCTGGCCGCTGCATTCTGGACTAGCTGTAGTTTCCGAACTATCTTCAAGGGCAGCCCAACGTAGAGCGCATTGCAGTAGTCCAGCCTAGAAGTTACCAGAGCGTGAACAACTGAGGCAAGGTCGTCACTGTCCAGATAGGGACGTAGCTGGGCTACCAGTCGAAGATGGTAGAAAGCATTCCGTGCCACCGAGGCCACCTGGGTCTCGAGAGACAAGGAAGGATCGAAAAGAACTCCCAAGCTACGAACCTGTTCCTTCAAGGGGAGTGTAACCCCATCAAGAACAGGATGAACATCCTCCATCTGGGCAGTGAAGGCACTCACCAACAGCGTCTCGGTCTTGTCAGGATTGAGCTTCAGTTTGTTAGCCCCCATCCAGTCCATTATCGCGGCCAGGCAACGGTTTAGCACGTTAACAGCCTCACCTGAAGAGGATGAAAAGGAGAAATAGAGTTGCGTGTCATCAGCATACTGATGACAACGCACCCCAAAACTCCTGATGACCGCACCCAGCGGCTGCATGTAGATGTTAAAAAGCATGGGGGACAGTACCGATCCCTGCGGGACTCCACAATGGAGAGTCCAGGGTGTTGAGCAATGTTCCCCAAGCACTACCTTCTGGTGACGACCCACCAAGTAGGAGCGGAGCCACTGCCAAGCAGTACCCCCAACTCCCAACTCCGTGAGTCTTCCCAGAAGGATACCATGGTCGATGGTATCAAAAGCAGCTGAGAGATCAAGGAGAATCAACAGAGTCACACTCCCCCTGTCCCTCTCCCGACAGAGGTCATCATACAGGGCGACCAAGGCTGTTTCAGTGCCAAAACCGGGCCTAAAACCAGATTGAAATGGATCAAGATAATCAGTGTCATCCAAGAGCCCCTGGAGCTGGCCGGCAACCACCTGCTCCAGGATCTTGCCCAGGAACGGAACATTCGCCACAGGTCTATAGTTGTTCACGTTGTCTGGGTCCAAGGAGGGTTTCTTCAGGAGTGGTCTCACCACTGCCTCCTTTAGGCAGTCAGGGACCACTCCCTCTCTTAAAGAGGCATTTATTACCTCCTTGGCCCAGCCGGCGGTTCCGGTCCTGTCAGCTTTCACCAGCCAAGAGCGGCAAGGATCCAGTACAGACGTGGTCGCCCGCACCAGTCCAAGGATCCTGTCAACATCCTCAAGCTGCACAGACTGAAACTCATCCAATAAATGAGGACAAGATATGCTAGTTTTCTACATTAAATAAAATTTTAATGGTCTTTTTTGGCAGGGGTTAGGAGGGGAGTTACGCAAAAGTGCCTGTTTGAACATATCCCATATGTGGTCTTAAGTGATATAGTCCATGAAGGACTTTTACCATCTGATTTCTCTCAATATGTAAGATCTTGTATTGTATTGTAAGAATACCAGACCACAATTTTATTATTATTGCTAACATCAACTAATATGGCTTCTTAAAGAGAGAAAAAATGCAAAAATCTACATAGAATAGCAGTCGTTAATGTCTGATATATCTGAAAAGTCATGAATCTGCAATATTGTATAGCTATTGATTTCAAATGTGAATGATACATTCACAATATGTGATCATGTACAACATGTCTGTCTGTTTTTATTTATTTCAAACATTTCTAAACCAGATGGATGTAACAAAAACATCAGAACAAAACATAATCTTAATTAGCTCTGTTTAGAGCTAATACAATAGGTTGTATTCAGAACTTAATGTACCTAAGTTACTCTTGTTCATCAATTTTAATGGATCTGCTCTGAACTAACATTGGATGCAAGCAGGTATATCAGGTATCCAGATTAAGATCTTGAGTTGCTCTTCCTTTTCACAGAATGGTTTTGGATCCAACACAGACTTTTACTGGTGCGGGTGATTTTTGCCAATTCCCCCCATTCCCTCTGTAGCACTCTATGCCATCTCCCACACTGTTTTGATGAAGCAGTTATATTGGGGGTGGGGCTGCAGGGGAAAGGTGTAATTGGTGAAAAGTCTCTTGCCCTCCTTCTGCCAGTGCAATTGTTCCAATAACAGAAATTCATTGACAGGATTTCAAGATTCAAGCCTGCGTGTACAGTATTCAGAACTAATGGACTAAATAATGGCAAAACAGAATAAGGTGACCTTACATGTTGAAATTAAGCACAGGAGAGAGGACATTAAAACTGTGTCTTGTCCAGTTGAAAACATGTTCTAGAAGCACTTGACACTTGACAGGCCAAAATATAGTTACCTAATTAACATCAGTTATAAAATAATGCTAACACTTTAAAACCTTCTGAAGAATTAAGGTTTCTCAAACATATGAGGCTTTGCAACTTTGTCCTTGCAAATGGAATCAAGAAAAAAATTAGAATTGATAGTTTATAAGGTTAAACATTTTTTGTGATTTAGCCACCTTGACTTGAGTCTACATCTTACACAGAATATGGTGTTGTATGCTCTATGCCCAGTGATTCTGAGCCAACGCTCCAGAAGCATTCTAAAGTACACATGGAACTCCAACCACTCACAAACTTTTCCATTTGCTGTAATAGTGAGAAAAACTTGGTTTGAGCAACATACGTAAATGTGTGAGGCTGTGCAGGTACCTATGTATGTAGGGCAGTGGTCAAGAGATTCAAAGAGTGGGGAGTCCCCCATGGCCCCCCACCAAGAAATCTCACTGGTTAAACTATTTTAGCTTTAAATTGCTCAGATATTATGGCCAAAGTACAGCAATCATATTTGCCTAAAACAAACAAACAACCCAACAACACTTTTGATGAAACATGGTGGTAAATTAGGGACTGCAAAGCCCATCAGAGTAGTTTTAGTCACCTCACTGAAACACTTGTTATTTTCTTTGAAAGTCCTTGCATGTTTTATCTGCACAAGAATCTCTACATTAGACTCAATGTTTCACTTCCGGTGAAATTCAGTGGCAGTACTAGCAACGAGCCCCTGGAATGGACTATGGAATAGATGCAAAATGTGAAATTTCTCCCCCACCCCCATTAAATATTATTTTGCAATCCCTGAGACTATTGGATTCCTTGGGCTTCAGGATGCCATCATTTTCACAAGCACTTTGCTTCCCAGGAACATTGCTGCTTTTGTCTTCTGTGCAAAGCTAACAGAAAAAACAACAACACAAATTTGCTGAGCCACACATTTGAAGTTGTCGACAACCCCATACACGGGAAAACAGAAGAAAATATATATGCACTCTGTCCTGTCAAAAGGCTTTCACCTTATCTTGAGAGACTGTCAGGGCAGGAACATCATGGAATGGACAGGAGTCTA
This sequence comes from Rhineura floridana, assembly GCF_030035675.1. NCBI lineage: Eukaryota > Metazoa > Chordata > Lepidosauria > Squamata > Rhineuridae > Rhineura > Rhineura floridana. The sequence goes on from NC_084480.1 coordinate 290,867,221, forward strand.
TTAAATTAATAAGCTGCTGGATGGTGTCTGGAGAGTTATGATGCTCCATAAATCCAGTTTGATCATGGTGGACAAGGTTTAAATCTGCAGACTTCTAATACACATCCACTTTTTGGATTGAATTTGAAGTTTTGTGCTGGAGACAGAGATAGTCCTGCAGCTTGTGAATTAAGATTTATCTTTTTTTTCCCCCCTTATAGCATTTTTTTAAAAAACAGGGCTTGACAAAATGAAAGCACCTTAGGGATCCTGGCAAATGTTACTGCTTGAAATGAAAGAGCTGTTGTCAAGGTGAAACCATGACCTAGAAGCCTAATATCAAACCTTGGTCATTCTTTTCAAACAGCCCCATCAGAACAGAGAGCAAAAGGTCTTTATGAAATGAAGCAAGGATGAATTTAGCTACAACCTCCTTTATAGTGATTCCTGTCAAATGCTTCTACTCTGAGTTCATGACACAAGGGGAAATGAATGTTGGCAGGTATACTTTGTACGAAATAAAAAGGGAGGAAAACTGAGAATTTATTCTTCCCTGATTATAGAAACTCCTGCTTTATGAAAGCTTTTTCTGCAATACAAGACTACTGTGTTGCTTGCCCTCCAGATACTCAGCCTGGTTTTAATAATTAAGAAAATAACTTTGTCATACCATTTATAGTGATTATTAGTCCCCAAGGAAGATTAATGGAAAATGTTAAAAAGCAACCTGGCTGTTGGACATGAACAGCTAAATGAATGCATGGAACAAACAATGTAAATCTCTCTCATACGCATGTGGTCTCTAGCCGATTACAGATCTTCAAGGGAGGACAGGAAATTTACATGACTCCTCCTGGTGGAAGAGCTTTGAGGTTTGGCTTTTAATGGAGCCAGATGAACTGACACCAGCAATTAGTGATGGGGGGATCCTTCAGTTTGCCAGGATGATGGACAACTGGACAATTGTACACTTAGGTTAATTGCCATTAAGCCAGAATTGTACCTTGTATTCTAGGAAACTACTTAATTAAGTTTGACTGGATCATGTAGTGTTGGGATACTATGATTATTTAACACATGTAAATGTATTTTTTATTAGATAGTGTCAGCTCTTCACTGAGACAGCAGTGTCAGTGGGGGTGCAGGCAGGGCTGGAGATTCCTTGGTAATTGCCAGGCCTTAAGTCCTCAGCCGGCAGCTTGGCTATAAATCTGCCAGGCTAGCAAGGAGGAAGCAAGATAAGGGCAGAGGCCGTTCAAAGCTTACGTGCCAAGCCAGAAATCCAGAAGAGACATCAGTGAAGGTCTGGGTCTAGTTTGCCGAGAGATCAGTCCAAGTCAAGGTTCAGGGGATAGGAAGACACACAGTGGTCACACCTGACATTGTAGTCAGCAACAAGCTGAAGCCAAGGTTTGACTTTTAAGGAGCAGGTTTGTCAGCAGGTGTGAGCCATCAGTGTTTTGGCCTTAAGTGGACAGGCCTGCCCCTCTTCTGCCTGACCTTCTGTTGTCTACGTTCTGCAGGTGAGGGGGGAATATCCTGTTCACTGTCTGCGTCTGGCTGAAAGGCTTCAGCTGTGTCTGGGGTGCTCTGCAGCTGAGGGGGAGAAGGAGCTGGGTTCTCAGGAGTTTCCTCCATTTCTCCTTCTGGGTCTGCTGCTTCTGGGTCTGCTGCTGTTACTCCCGAGTCATCCTCGTCTGATGAGTCCTCTGACGGGGCCATGACAGATAGTTTGTGGTGCAATGGTTCATGACTTATATGTAATTTCCCTGCATTGCATTTAGGAAATAATATAGTTAATGGTAATTACTACTACTTGGGTTTAATTTTTTTAATCAGTCTTGCTTTCTTCACCAGCAGGTATTAAATATAATGACTGCTCAGAAAATGTTGTAGATCAGAGAACCTCCTACCAATATTATGCACAACATACTTCAGAATGATTGAAAAGTGACTAAGATTGTGATCCTGAAAATACTGACCTGCCTAGCAGTAAGCTCTGCTGAGATCATTGGGTCTTACTCTGAATAGACATGCATAGAATTGTTCTGTAAGAAGCCTTTCTCCACCTGCAAATTTTATTTGTTTAAAAATATTTTCTATCTGACTATATACAAACTATGGCTCCATATACAGAATCTCAATCTGGACAGTCCAACTGATCTTAATAGACTGTTATGAAGTAAATATGGTTTGGTCTTATATCTCAGCCAATCTCTTAGCAGAAGTATTTGTGTTTAAGCTGATCGAATTCCACTGAAATCTATGGCAATAAATTGGTTCACGTCCAGACTTGGTACTGGATTGGACTGTCAGTCATGTTCCAAGCCTTTTGCACACTAGCTGCATTGAGAGTCAATACCAAATAGAATGTTGGTTCATGAACAGTGTAGGAAGCATTGTTGGGAAAATCCACAGGTTTCCATAAGTTTCAAATAAGATTCGACTACATTGATTTTTTAAATTATGGGACATATCAACATTATATCATACTGCTTTGGTTTCTGAGTACTGAATGCAAGTATGGGGATGCTGGCTGAAGATCTATGAGTTAAATAATGGCTTGCCCACTACCCAGTCATGATCTTTATATCAGATTGATGTAGATTTATGACCCTGCCATTGAGTCCCTGTGTGGAATAATTTCCAAATAGTGACAATGCTTTTTAGCTCCAACTTAGAGCCTCATTAAGACACTACTGGCATCGTGATAGCACCATCACAATCTCCTGGTGGGTGCTTGTGAGTCTTGTTTGCTTGGAAGTATTGGGAGAGAACTGATGTCCTGTTGTTGAGATTTGTTGTTTGAGCTCTGCTACAATGTGGTAAATCTCCATCACTACTTTCCCTCTTGTGTTCTCATTCCTAAAAAGGCATGAGTGGGAGCAGAGTGACACAGTCCCATGTTGCCTTGAGGTATGAACTGTGACCCACGGTTGCAAGTTATATATGCCTTGTATTGTAATATGACTAGCTACTGGGCCAAGCAGAATTCCATCTTTCAAGGACAGGCTAGCTATTGGATATAATAGTGTGTTCATTAGTGATTTCTGTTTGCAGCCAGCAGCTAGTGCTGGGTAAATATTGGCTATACTAGCTTCCCCATCATATCCAGCCCTTGCAATACACATAACAAACCTAATTTTGCCCTTGTTACACAGACACATGATATAAATATAGTACACTGATGAAGCATAACTTTCAGTTATGTGTATGAGCACCATACAGTATCTAGCTACATTGTATCTGTACATGCAGACTTAACTGTCATCCTATTCCATTCACATGGCACATTGCAACAGATCAGACTTTGCTATCAATATCAATATTATATTAATAAAATGAAAAATATGGAAGTGAACAAAAGGAGCAAAAACATTTTGGAAAAGTTGCTTATTAAAATATGTATTCTGTTTTTCACCTCCACAGTCCTCACTTGTTTGCTTGTTTTAAAGAAGCTGAAGGACATGGCAAGATTTTGTTCGGGAGACATTCAAGAACAAAGTCTGATAATATGATGCTTTATAACATAATTTTCATAAGCATTACTATAGTTATGTGTAAAGATATTACTGAATACATTGCAGATAAGAAACTAGACACTTGAAAACAGATCAAAACAATGATATGTCTGTGTTTAAAACAAAACAAAACATACACATACAGAGATTATTCATAGGAGCAATTGACTGATATGCCCTAACCTTCAACTCTGAAACTGTGATGAACTTAATGGGGTTGATCTGTTAGCTGAAGCAAACATTCAGAAATGTTGGAACGGAAGCATATGAGACATGAGGGAGTGAACTGGGTCTTTAGCCAGCAAGTACACTGATACTGTATGATGGGCAACTGCAGTTAGTATGTGATAGAAAAGGAAGGAAATGCACATAGGACTGTGAATGAAAGCTATGCTATAATGTGTAAACAAAAAACTCATCATGTGCAAATTCTTTTTTGCCCTGGGATATGTGATTCTTAATGGACACAGTGACCAGTATTTTCAAATAGTTTTAAAGATATAAATAAATATACATTAAAATAGGATTAACAAAAAATCAAATAAAGTTTATTCAGTTATGTTGCTTGTAAGATTAGAATCTAATGGAGTTTGGTTAAACTGTTTTTAAGCATTTTGTTCTAAAATGCAATTTCCATGTCGGATTCTGCCTGGGCAGGGAAGATGTAGCAGTCCATCGAACCTGCAGAAAAAGATTTATAACCAAGAAATAACCTCCTAGTTCAGTTTTCCCCCTTCAGCTGCTAGCCTACATTTTTTAAAAACTTGCTTGCTTATAGGCGTGGAACACTGTCCTTCTTTTGCCAACCCCTCTTATGAAATGCAGGCTACTAAAACATTTTGTAGCTAGAAATGAGCATTCATATCTATGCCAGCAGGAAAGTATGCAGGGAAAGGTTTCACCTCCTGTGCATGCAGCCCTGAAGCACAGTGGACTGGTGGCAGAAGGATGAAGCAATCTGTGACTCTGATACCAGCCCACATGATTTCTGTGCTGGATGTGCAGGAAGGGGTCTTGCACTGTTCAGTCCATCTCTCCACTCCCAAACCACTACATTGCCATGCTGGACATGCAGACTGAGCTTTGCTTCCTGCACGTCCAGCACAAAAATCAAGTGGGATAACAGCAAAGACACAGATCACTGTCTCCCTTCTCCATCAGCCCATGTTTCTAGTCTGGAAATGTGCAGGAAGTAAAGTGCCATCTTGGATATCCAGCAAAGAAACCACCTGGGCTGGGGACAGAGGCATGGATTGCTCTGTTCCTTCACCACCAGCCTGCTGTGTTTGAGTGCTGTATGCCTACACCATACGTTTCAAGCACCCTTATACCACTTTAACAACCATAGCTTCTTCCAAAGAATCCTGGGAATGGTCATTTGTTAAGGATGCTGAGATGAGACTCCTCACAGAGCTACAATTCCCAGCACCCTTAACAAACAAACTTTCCCAGGGTTCTTTGACTGTTGAAGTGGTATAACAGTGGTTGAAATGCATGTTGTGTATATGACCACAGCAGGCTAACATCCTCTTTGATGTGGTGGAGCGAGTTCACAGTGACAGCTGCTGGAAAGGATGTAGGGACTTCCTCCTCCACTGTCACTGCTCAGCCATTGTACTAAACATTCTGCTAGAGTTTTACTCATAATTTGGCACATGGTCTCAATTCAAACAAGCTTTTTATACTGAGGCTATTTCTAGATATTTGTTGTTTTGCTGGTAATTTTTAATTTTTCTGCTGTATTATTTTCAACCTTGTAATATTTTGGGGGGGCAGAGAAGCCCACAACCAGCACTCAGCTCAAATTCATACCCCCCCATCTCTCTCTGAAATAAACCAATATGGCTATCAGAATTGCCTGAATCCATGGTGTCACATTATAAAGGTGGGCCTATAACAATATAATAGTGTAGTGTGACTGGCTTTATTCATTTATTTAAATTGAGACAAGCAGAAAATGACCATAGTGTGAATTTTATACCAGTAAAGCACTTGGAACTAAAAGACTATTTCGATCTCTTGCTAAACTTGCCCACAATTCACTTTAATCTGAAAGAGGGGTTCAAAATCCAATCCTTAGTTAAAAGCTGTTGATATTCAAATTTTGCGTGGTAAAGGCTGGGATAGAGAAAGGAAGGTTGGTGCCTTTTTCAGTCCCTAGGCTGGTGAAATCCTCAGGCAACATACATAATGTGCTAATAGGAGATATTGTGAACCACTGTACTCCCCTGAAAAAAAAAATGAGAATGTATGAAAGCACTTGAACAGAATGAGCGTACTATTGCATTTGAAATTGTTAGATTGCAGTTCTCTTATAATACATCTTAGGTTCTAGTCTGCTCGCAATATAGTTTCAATAGATATACTAAGAGAAGAGAAATGCCAAGACCCGCTTTCACAGATTTCTCCCCCACCCCCACTCCCACCAGCCCGCTCTTTTTTTTTCTTCTTCTTCTAATCCCTGTGAGGCTCTGTGATTTTTTCATAGCTGGACTAAAGTTGTGTCAATGGGAGGCTTGCACCATAAAGTCTGAAATGTTAAAGAAAGCTACAAGGAACAGCTTTGAGGCAAGGTTTCAAGCTTTGTCATCACGCTTGAAGAATTTTCTGTTTAATGTACTGTAATGCAGAATTCAATGGGGACAAGTTTAATTGAGTTTTACACAACCCAGTTGGGAGTAGCACTGCAAGGTAGGTGATGTCTAGGTTTTTAATCTTCCACTCCGGAGAGGCTTGTTGACGAAGTGGTTCTTTCTCTTTGTAAGAAAAAAAGGAAGCATGAGAAATGATACATCCGTGGATAAAACCAATTGGCAACCCCCAAAGGAATGAGGGCGATAAGGCGAATCCAGCACTTGTAAGAAATAAAAGAATCCAACTGTTCATTTAAATGAGAAACAACACATGTGATTGAGGAGGCAGGGAGGCTGGTTGCCGGAATGGAGAGGAAGGGAGACTAGCAAACATAGCAGCTGATATGGGAGTAAGGCTTTCCAAACAAACAATCTAGTAGTTGTGAGAGGGATTAGGGGGAAAGATAGCTAATGATGTGTATATATTTTTGAAGAAAACAGGGAAGAAAATACTTTTTTTTTACGTATCAGGGAAGGTGGATAAAGCAGGAGGAGGGAGAAAGATGCTGCTGTTAGGCAAGTCCTACTTAAAAACAAATCTTCCTAACCTGAGGCCTCACATAGCCTCTCTATAAAACAGTGCAAAAATTACACTGGACCCTGTCAGAAAGAAAATAATACCTCCTCAGTGTATTAAATTTTAACCACATAGAGTTTGCATTTCACCCCTCTGTTTGTATATAGCAGCCAGAGAGATAGGGATGTGCTTCAAATAATATATCACTGGATCATCTTCCCATGATTTCTTCTTTTGTCACTGGCTCAAAAAATTTCATACTTTTTAAAAGAGGGACTCCCATATTTACATTTAAACTATTGTATAGTTTGAAATGTGCATTATTCTGCCATAATAAACCTTTCACACTTTCACACCCATACTACCTGTCCCAATGAGAGCCTTTGTTATCAAAACCTGTGTCCTTCAGCTTAATTTGATGTGGCCCTCAGCCTGATTTCATGTAGCACTAATTTCATGCAGTCCACAGAGAGAGGGGAGGATGATGGGGTAGCACACAGAGGAAGAACGCTTATACAATCCTGCAGTGCCCACTTTTTATTCTGACTCCACCCACCATTGGCTCTAGCACTGCCTACCATTGGCTGCAGCCCAACTCTATTAGGCTATCCATTTACACATTAACAAAAGAGGATATGCACTACTGAAAAAGAAGACAAAAGGAGGCACAAATTTGCATATTTGTTTTTTTAAAAAATGATAAAGTAATGGCTATAGATAGATAGATGCAAATTTTAACATAATTATTACAATTTAAATTTCACAGGTGAAAGCCAATTAATTTCCTACCCAAATCACCCCAAATAATTAATTTGCATCCCATCCTAAACCAGTTCTTAATTTAATTTACTCATCGAGATCCTGCTGACTCCATCCATAATCAATCATCACATCATTACCTCCCCCAATAAATGGAATGACATGAAATATAAATAGGGTGTGTGATTCCCTTGACAGGGAAGGTCCTTGCTATAAGGTGAGGTGGCCCGCAGGTGGTCTATCTTCCTTCCTTCATTTTTATTAATTAAGCCAAAGGCAACCCAGCAGTTGAGCTGCTGCTGCTTCACTACTGCACCATGTTACTTGAAACCTTTCTGCCTCTAGTAAACAGCACCTCCATTTCCTTTCCTATGAGGGCTAGGCATTTTCTTTTTCTGTAGAGTGTCCATGGAAAGGAAACAGAAACAGTGTTTCCATCCAGGAGAAACTGAAATGTCAATATATGGGCCAGTAAAGAGCCAGCAACAGCAACAACTCAGCCACCAGCTTCCCTTTGGCTTAACTACATAAAAAAAGAGAGATCAACCACCTACCACTACCTCATCTCATCCTATATATGCAGCATTGGGGATATAAAAAGAGGCACCTGTCCCAGGTAGCTCGTGAAATAGTGGGTTGTCTGGTATTAAATAGGCCACCTGGTCACCAGTAGGCCAACCAGCCCTTCATAAACTCTTCCTGTGTTAATGGTGTATCTGTATTCACTGTGGCCTTCAAATGCTATGCTTGTGCAGACAAATGTCCTTATTTTCTTGCCTTAGTGATTGACAGTCACGTACGTGTGGGATAAAGGACCATATGTTCAGTGGCAGAGCATATGTGTTACTTGCACAAGGTTGCAACTTTGATTTCTCCAGCTAGGGCTGGAAAAGTCCCCTGTCTAAAACCCCAGAGATCTGTTGCCCAGTCAGTGTAGACAATGATGACCTTGGTGGACCAGTGTTCTGATTCAGTATAAGGCAGCTTCTGACTTTTAAAAAATTATTGAGCATCTCTTGATATTAACAGTGCAGAATACACTAGCTGACAGCAGTGGAGTTCTGCAGAAAACAGTGGTGTAAAGCTTAGGAAGCTGAGTGATTACGCTCCAGGAAACTGGGATATCTGCAAGTCAGGAACAACACACAGCTTCCCTAGGCATAATGTATGTAAAGGCTATAGATCTGTGCTACCCTAATATCAACCTAAGTATTGGTTCAACCTTCAAATTATCTGAATATTCCAGATGTGCTTCAGGCCATTTGGACTGATCGCCCAGTAGTGTGAATTACTGTATTGTCTTTAGTTATTTTGTGTTGCTATAAAGACTGTGTGCTTCTAACCCTGCATTTAATCCATATAAGAATAAAAGGTTGCATGTTTGAATCTTTAAATTTAATACGGGTTTATTTTGATTAGTATAAAAGGCAAGACACTCCTTGTGGCCCAGTTCTAGCACATCCTTAGAGAACCAGGTTTGAGAGTTCTAATGGCACTTGTATTATTTCATCAGGAAAGACTGTGGTAGAGGAAGGGCTGTGTTAGGTGCTGCCATCTGACAATTTACTGGGGAAAAATAAGTGCCATCTCTGGTCATATTTGAGATCAAAGGTTGAAGGGTAACACGAGAGATTTGAGCTAGGTACAACACAGAATCTACTTACTGTACTATCCATTCTTGAGGTTTGAGGGAGAAACCAGTGGTTAAGACAAGAGACATCCAGTAGGATCCATTCAGACCACAGTTCTTCTCCACCACACAAAGGAATGTATTCAGGATTCAAATGGTGCTGAACTGAATTGGGGGGGGGGAGAGAGCGCTTTCCACAAACCATCAACCCTGACACAAAATGTCCTCTCTCCTTTTGGAGTTTTTAAAAAAATCTCCTTTGCAAAAGGGTTTGGAAAACAATTGCCATTTTCAGGAGAAGAGATTGCCTTACCCCTTATATACCCAGTCAATCACTGTGCTCTGCAGGTGAGGGCCTCCTGCAGATACAATCTTATCAGGAGGTCTGTTCTGCACAATATAGGAAGGGGACCTTTAGTGTTGTGGCACCTACCCTGTGGAATTCCTTCCATTTAAGTATTAGACAGGCGGCGTCTCTGTTATCTTTTTGGTGTCTACTGAAGACCTTCCACTTTCAACAAGCCTTTTAAGTAGAGACCATTTCCCAGCCTCTGTCTGTGTTGGAATTGCTTTTTAAGATGTTTTTTAAAAAACTTTAAAAAATTGTTTTGTTTTAATTTTTTAAAGATGTTTTGTTTCAATATGTTTTAAAGTCTTTTGTTTTTAAGATGTTTTAAGTGCTTTTAGTGTTTTTGTTTGCCACCCTACGCTCCTCCTGGAAGGAAGGAAGGGATATAAATTAAATAAATAAAATTCACATTACAAAGGCAACCTGTCCTGTGCTTCTTCATCCCAACCCAGTCAAGCATTTGAGTTAAAATGTGGGTAAGGCTGCACATCCAAATATTTATCTAATTGAAAGTAATGCAGTGTAGATGCATGACATCCAGATTCAGGTACACATCTGAATATGAATCTTGTCCATCTTCATTATGTTACTTCAAAAGGATATGCATACAAATGCATATTTTTGCACATTTTCTGCAATTAGTAATATGTATAATATGTAACTATGCATGACTAGAGCTGGATCGGGGGAAAAGTGTTGCTAGGGAGCATCTGCCTGGTTGTCTCAGCAATAAGAATACTTCTCTCACCCTCCTTCATTCAGATGGAGGGGAAGATGACAGCTTCATACTCAGTATGTCAGTAACATGTCCCCTAGCTCTGTTTCATTTACTATCTGATGGCATGGCACTGGCCTGGTTTGCACATCAGTACACTGGGAGAGGAGATTGCACCTGCTTTGTTCCTCTCTCGTAATTCTACTGTGCTGTGCTGAACTAAGCTATGACTTGGCTTAGCATGTCATCTGAACGCAGGCTTGTGGTTTAGCTCCCTCCAGACTAGCCATGATCTGTAAGCATGGTTTGTCCTATAGTTTACCACTTGTGGCTTGTCCGGGAGAGCTAAACCACAAGCCTGTGTTCACAGAACACACTAAGCCAATCCATGGTTTAGTGTAGCAGCAGACCAACCAGCAAGGAGCAAAGTGGCCACAATCTAGAAGGCCATGTGCTCATATGTTTGTGCTAAGCCATGGTGTAAACCAATCACTTCACCTTCACTATGTGATCCCTGACTGGTTGGGATCAAGCAGAGATACAGGAGCCTTGGTTATATGGTGTGTTAAGGCTGCAGACAGTGGTGAAAAAACATGAAAGACCACTAATTTGGTGGGACTGAAATCACACTTTTTGCCTTGAAAATATCTGAGTGAGAACATTCAGTGCAGTACTAGATTCAAGTGTCACACTCTAGCTGTTATTCCTAAATGGATTTAACTCCAGAGGCAGCAAGTCATGACTAGAATTCTTCAAGAAGCACACTACCTTATATCCTCTTAAATAAATTTACTTTAGGTTGGGAATGATAGCATGAACCTCTGAATACCAAATATGCAGAAGCACACAGGTGAATGTATCCCTTTACATAAGTTTACTTGGAACAAGGTATGGTACTACCCCATTTTAGGACCTGCACTGCTTGTCTTCCCCTAGCTGTGCAAGTAAGCCATAACCTCTGGTGGATAATTTTATTTACTTATTTATTTAAAACATTTATATACAGCTTGATCATTTGCATTTCTAAGTGGTGTACATAAAAACAAGCCATAGATAAAATAAACAATAAAACCATCATAAAACCAAACCAAATGGAATAAGACAGAAGCCTTTACTAGAAAAAATGATAGAAAAAGTAATGTTCTGTGCTACAATAAATATCTTGTAACACTCCTTAAATTTACTTCTGATATTTTGACATGTATATGTAAGGTAAGTATGACACTTTATTTGTTCCTAATAAAGAATAATGTGACTTTTTGTATTAAAAAGCTAGTTAACGTTAAAAAAACCATGAGCAGTATCCAACTAAGAACTCCCCCTAACCCTGTTCTGAGGGCTCCCCCAATCCTCTGGAGCAGAAGGGGAGCAAGTTCCATTGTGTAAGTGGAAATCCTTGCAGAGATGGAACAAATTATTTGGATACCGCCCATTGTATCTTGGATTTAAACAAATACAAATTTTGCAGCTTCCAAATTAAAAGTGGCAACACTTTCACAAGAACTTTGTTCACTTGTCTTTATAATTCTCAGTCACCAGCCATGTCATCTAGGTGAATAAGGCATCTGCAAGTAAAGTACAGATGCCTTCTGTGTAAGTAGTCACTACAGCAAAATTGCCCAAGTAGTTCCTAAAAATGTACATGTACACCATACTCTCTTTCTTTTGCCTAGATGGAATGACTTTAACATCCTTTAGAGCAGCACTTGAATTTTTTATCAATACAAATCCCATAGGGTTTGCCAGTCTTCTGGGGCCTGTGGGCACATCTGGAATTTTGTAAGTATGCCATGGACCCAACCATCTGATCATTCTTCCCCCCGTCATTATCTACCACCACTAACAACAGTCAGAAAGAGAGAAGGGTGCCATTATGCTCACTGGCGCTAAACTGCACAGCACTGGATGACCTTCCTGCAATCCATCATTGTGTGGGAAGGTTGAATTTGGGTCAGAGTACACCTATAGTTGCAATAAAATAGCTGGGATAAGCATTTTAACTGTCCACAAAAACTGCCAGAATGGCTTTGCAATGAATATATGTAATAGGCAAAAAACCTTGCAGTTTAAGAATGTACTTATAGCCCACATATATTTCTATCAAACTTTAAAAAGCAGGGAAATTGGGCAGCTATAGTGAATGCACCAGGGGAGCAGGAGACCTGACGTCCTCGCTGAGATATTGTACTGCCTTACAAATCCATCAAAATGCAAACAAAATTTGGGTTGGTCTTTCACAGTCCAATCCAATTCCCGTGTAGCTTGGAAGAATTTGGTAACATGTGCCTCTGATTGGGTCGGTGGGCACTGGGCCCCTTTCCTTTCCAAAAGGAAAACACTGTGAACAGTATCATTGCTTTTCAGGGTTTTCCCCACCTTTTTATTCTACAGCAGGCATATGTAGCCTCCCACCCAAATTTAAACCAAAGCTGTCCCAGGCCACATCCACATCCGACCTTTATTTCACTTTAGGCAGCCATGGCTTCTCCCAAAGCATCTTGGGAAGTGTAGTTAGTGAAAGGTGCTGAGGATTGCTCGGACAGAGCTTCAATCAGAGCTGCTGACTGTTAAACCACTCTGACCACTGAAGTTCTGTCAGGAGAATAGCAGTCTCCTCTCAGTACCCTTCACAAACTACACTTCCCAAGATTCTCTGAGGGAAGCCATGAATCAAAGTCTGGTGTGGGAGTGGTCCCCTGATTAGCCAAGCCAAGCAGCTGTGAGTCTGGTTTTTAGAACACTGACAGTTGGTTCTTACTGAGCATGGCTGACATTATCAGTCAGTTCAATGCAAAATTTCTTAAATTAATTAAAAAACAGCCAGGCATTTTTTAAAAATTTTAAACTGCAGAAGATGAAGGTCAGAGTATGGGGCAAGGATTACAGGTCCTCTGTGAACTTGTCTGATTTTTAATGAATTTCAACAGATTATGAGAACTCTCAAAGAAAAAAGTCCAAAAGGGGTCTGGGTTTTTTCTCTCTCTCTTTAGACTTTGAACTCTCGATTCTTTCTGACTGTTTTGTTTATTGCCATGAAAATTGAGAGGGTTGTTAAGCAAGTGTTTCTGAGTTCAGGACTATAAGTTTTGTAAGGTTTTGTTTTTGTTTTGAAATGAGCTTATGGGAAGCATCAGAATGGCATGGGGGTATTTTCAATTTAACATTGCAGAATGTGAAAAATCCATGCTGGCTATAGTATACAGCCACTCTTGTGGCTGTATAATTCTGAACAAATTGTTCACAGCTAGTAACTGTAAATAAGATTTTCTTTTTGTATACTATGAATAAATGTGTGATTTCTATCTGAAGCCTTTGTATTTGCAGTGCAACAAAGAGTTAACATAGAGTACATATAATTTCCCTTTTTGCATTGTGGATTTCCATATTCTCAACTATGCTATGGCTCACTTTGCTCTTAGTAGTTATTTTTAACTGGAGGAAGACCTATACTTTTTCTGTCTCCTTTCTTCCTTCCCTTTGCCTCTCTCTAATAATAGAATGTTGTTGAACACATACACATTTCTATAGTATTGGCGCCAATTCCTAAAACTACATTATGTCCATGTGATATCTGGGAGAATATAGTAAGTGGCAAAATGACACCTGTATTTTCATAGAAAGAATAGGTCAAAACTTCTGGGTAACTTTTACAGGAAGTGTGGGGGTGGAGTGATTCAAAAATTGTTTTTTTACCAACAATCCTTCCCTCCCAAATCACCTCATCACAAAATTCAACATTAAAGTACATTTTGTAAAAGATCCCAGCATGTACACTGGTCTTCAGCCACCACATATTCTACATATCTGGTGCTTGAGGCTTGCCAAATACAGCATTTCTAGACAGTCATTTTGGATATTTATTTAAGGATCTCAGTAAGGAATTACGGGGGGGAAATCATGTAGTGATAGGTGAAAAGTAGGAATGGACAAGCTTAGCCAAGAGAATGTTGCTGAAAAATCTGGCTCATTTCTTGGATATAAGTCATTCCTTAGTGCCAGTAGTTTCAGCAGATTTCATTACCAGCATTGCACTGTGCCCTGGAAATATACACTACTCCATTTTAATGGGCTGTCATCCTACTCAAAACAAAAGGGGCCACTAGGGTGGGGTCTCAATTCCTGCCAAAGCCTGATACTTACCTACATCATGCCAGGTCACATCAGGCCTACCCAGAAACCTCTGAGCCTTGGTGCATACCAATGATACCAGTAGCTGAACATAATAATAGTTACTGAGTTGTGCATGTATGTAATGTAGCACTACATATCAGTCTCAAATGTGGAAATGCAGATTGACAATAAGGAAATACAATTGGACAATGATTGTCAGAATCTCTGGCTGTGAACACGCTAGTAGCCAGAACAAAGCATTTCTATTAGCCACACCTTGAGGGGGAACGGGTTGATCTGCTGGTCAGTTGCTAAAATGTATTTGAAGCTGAATTTTAAAAAAATGCACTCAAGCTGCTCCCAACAGGTTTTATAGTAAAAAGGGCAGAGTTTGACTAGAGTTGTGTTCTCCTGTTTTCAGAAGAGAGAAGTAGAGAGACACACTGGAACTAGCAAAATAGTGAGTGTATTTCTACCCTCAAGCTGTTTAGGACTGGTGGCCTTTTGAGACAAAAGGAAGATGGAGCTTCCCCTTATGGCGCTATGCATTGTTTTAGCTTGGAAAAAGCAGTAGTGAGTAATCCATGTTGTCATTTGTAGCTTTAAACAGGCTGGATTGGTTCCTAGGATAGTCAGTAGGTCAGCCATTCATGGAGTAGGGTGAATTTTTAGTTTCCCCCTTGTTTCTCACCAGGGAGCATTTGTAATTTGCCATTGGCCAGTAGATAAAGAGGCAAACTATATTAATGCGGCTCTGAATTTTCACTCTAAAATTTGCAGCAGCTTGTTTCTTCACACATAGATTTAACACATCAAAAGTAGAGACACGGGTCATGGTTTTATCTTACCCCAAGTGTTTGGAAGTTTACATTCATGTATTTTGTTGTTTGAGTGATGTTGTAGATCCTTTAGAGAAATTCTGACCTTTCTGACACATTTGAACTACTTTTCAAAAGCCCCTTTTGTTTTGAGTAGGATGACAGCCCATTAAAATGGAGTAGTGTATATTCCCAGGGCACAGTGCAATGCTGGTAATGAAATCTGCTGAAACTACTGGCACTAAGGAATGACTTATATCCAAGAAATGAACAATGGGAAAATGGTGTGTGTGAGTCAACGCACTTTCTCTTGCTTTTAAACAGGAAAATTGTTGGGAGAGGAACACACATACATACAAAATATTGTAATCAATGAGAATATGAGGAGATAAATACATGTTAAATGAAATTTTATTCTTCTAAACATGCATGTCAAGAAAGGCAATTTTAGTCATACAGCGGTATAGCAGTTTGTTTTTCTGCAATAAAGCCATCAGATCAATAAAAAATTATGTAGCAGATTATTATTACACTGAGCTCACCATAGCTCTAATCGTAAATAATACAGCAGTTATCCTGGTTATATTAATTATAATTAGAATGAAGATAATGCAGACGGTCTTTTATTACTAGAGCCAAAGCAATTTTCCAGTGTTATTCAATGCAAGGTCACACAAAGTTGTTCAAGCTCTTACACTTCTTATGAAATGACCTGCATATGTAAGAGAGGGTTTGGCTCAGCTGCCTAAGACACATTGACTGAGAAATGCATTGAAATAATTACAGGCATGAACTCTTGCCCATAACGGCAGACTTTCATTTTATAAAGTAAGCGGCACTGTAATCCAGGCTCTTTTATGGTGAGAAGTTTCATAAATCTTTCAGAGAAGACCTGTTGGTTGTCAATCAGAAATTAGAACAAATTTCTATGGTTGTTTCTGCTTTTCTGAAATCTTGTGTTCTGAATGTACTGAATGTGCAGCGGTTTTATTAGTAAGGTTGCAGTCCTATGCAGACTTACCTTGGAGAGTAACTTCTGAGTAAATATACATCAGATTGATCTGCACTTGTAAAATATTGGAGATATTTTGCTTCTGGCTGTGGGCTGTGTTGTAATCCACTAGTTTAGGCTTTGAGGATTTCTCATTTTAGATGGATGCAAGCTAGACAGATTTCACTTCAACTTTACTGATCATCACATAGGATTTATATTGTTATGCTTATCCTAATTCCCCAAGTGGTGAGAGGGTCCAGATATTCCACTGCATACCTTGGGTTGGTTTTCTTTGAAAGAGGTCATGTGAGACTTAAGACATTTGTGACATATGGTTTATTTACACATATATACAGTCTGAGCATAGGTGGAGATTTTGGGGGGGGCTCGTACCCTAAAGATGATTCCAGGGCTCCATTTCACTCTTTGACCTGCAGCCTGATTCTTGTATGAGTCTCTCCCTGCTGCTACTCCTCAGCTGATTTCTTTGTCCACACCTTACACAGACCAGTTAGCTAAAAGGAGGGGGGCCAAGGTAATCCCTCATCCTAAAATCTCTCTTTTTCCTGAACAATAAACTAGAGAACAATTTTCACAACAAGGAAAGGTAATTGACAACACTGCCAGAGCCATTAAGATACTGTAATATCTGGAAGAACTTTTGGCTTAACTAGTTTGGCAGGCCTCACTGTTGCAGTCGAGATTCACAAGGCTAGAACAGATCTTGTCAACCCCCAGTCCCTGATCGAGTCAACCCCAATTCCATAAAAATATGTTTAAATGCACCTCTTGCTACTATAACTGATGTTTATAAGGAGAATGTCAGATAATAGCATTCTAGATGTAGTGGATCCTGGTATATAAATTCCAAGAGGCTGGCAGGAGGTGAAGACCATAATTTTATCTTTATTGTGATATATTTTATTTAAATATATAAAGCAAATGGCATTATTTTTATTTACATTAATTTATTATCTTCTCCTGTATTTGAGTTTGGGAATGGTAAGTGCAGTGTCAACTCATGATTTGCTATATGTCATATCTTATTGTCATGATAGAAATCTATGGTATAATGTCATGATAATCTATGGCACAATTGCTCTTAGAATACTGTGTACAATTTTGGTTCTCTCACCTTAAAAAGGATACTGCAGAACTAGAAAAGGTTCAGAAAAGAGCACCAACCAAAATGCTCAAGGGAAATACAAAAATAGATTCCTTTTTTTTTTTTTGGCTGTTATCGAAAAATGGACATGTGTATTAAAGGCTAAGTATATCTTTTATACTTGTCAGAATTCTGATTTTCTATTCACATCTTTCAATGAAGTCAATTTCTGCCAGGTATTTCCTCCTTTTAAATGTTTTAACAACAGAGACATATAGTCCATTGGGTTTTCCAATTACATTCCCTCCATGCTGCAACCAAAAAGGGAATCAAAGCTATGCTTTTGCAAACAAAGTATATGCTGGTGTTGAAGTTATGGAGAGCAAACTGGAGACTTTGTGAGTGATAAAGGAAAATAGACAGGTCTTACAGAAGAAAGAGGTGAGAACAGGGTGAGAGGGAAAACAGATGAAAAGACTTTAAAGGGGACCTTTGTTTTGGATGTTGCAGTACAGTATTGAGTGCAATATCTCATGGTAAGATTGCTGATAAACTAGAAGAGAAAAAATATTGTGTACTCAAATATTGTGGAAGCTAGTCTACTGGTACATGGCCCTCCCAATGAGAATGTCAAGCAATTTTTAACCCCCCATCTCAAAGCTACATCCTCTTTCCTGTTCCACACACATTTTATAATTTCTTGAATTTACAGAGGCTTGTGAAGGCATTTTTATCTCCTGTTCTGTGGCCAGTCAGCTCTCTGCACCACTCAGCCAATTCTAATCTAAAAGTGTAGCTATGGAAAAGAGGTCCCTCCCAGGACTGCCTGCTAGTCAGCCCTACTAGGAAGGCTTTTCCTACTCCATCAGTTGTTATGAGGCTTATCCTGCACAGCCAGTATAGCAGATTAGGGAGGAGTCGGGCCTACTTCAAGGACAGCCCTATGTGGTAGCCTTAGCCTGGTTCTGAGGATGCTCAGCACTGTTTCCCTTAAGGCCAGATCTCTTCATGGGTAACTAGAGAAGCAGCAGGGAATGTTTCCTACTTTGAGGAGCTTTTATGTGTGACCTTGCTAGAGGCAGAAGGAGAGAGAATGAGCAAGCAAACCAGTGAGTGTCTTTCTATAATAAATATAAAATTTTACTTAATCATTTTGCATTTAGTTTTGTGAATTGGGAGAAAAAATAGTGGATGCCTTGGATAGCAATAAACTCTTTGTTAACCGTTTCCTTGCATTCACTCATTAAAACCTTGGTGGAGCAGGGCAGGTTGATGTGAGCCACTTGCGATTCCAGAGTATTTCCAGAAAATATATGTGGATCTGCTTCCAACAAGCCCCTCCCTTAGCTTAAGTTCAGAACATCTTGAATGAAGAGGAAAATGCATAGTGCTATTATTTCTAGATTGCTTTTTGGTGGTTTTGTCAGTAGTTTCTAAAATGAAAAATGTGGTCTCTATACCTGTCTGGATATGGCTCCACATCCTTTCCCAAACCTGGAAGGTACTCCCCCTAATCTCAGACATAACAGAGACTGATTATGATTAGCCTGGTGTGATGTACTCTGCCTATGAACAGAGATTATTACTTCACATTTTCAGGACTGAGCCATGGATTGCAAATACGTTTTGCTGGGCTCTGATGTGCCCTGGATCAGATGAAATAATTTTTGTCTATTGCCTGGAATACTTTGTTCTTTTAATTTAAAGAAAAAAAGTGTCTTGGATAATGAAAAGTTACATTGACATTTGGAGGGGGAAAAACTGCACGCAACTGGAAGTGAGTGTTCCTCACTTTTCAAAAGTTTGTATGGGTGTGTTTATTTTATTTATTTATTTATTTATTATACTTGTATACCGCCCCATAGCCGAAGCTCTCTGGGCAGTTTACAGTAACTAAAAACAAATACAATTTAAGATACATCTTTTAAAAACAATTTAAAACACAATTTAAAAATTTAAAACAATATAAAACACATGCTAAAATGCCTGGGAGAAGAGGAAAGTCTTGACCTGGCGCCCAAAAGATAACAGTGTTGGCGCCAGGCACACCTCGTCACAAACTTCATTCCATAATTTGGGGTCCACCACTGAGAAGACCCTCTCCCTTGTTGCCATCCTCCAAGCTTCCCTTGGAGTAGGCACCCGGAGGAGGGCCTTTGATCTTGAACGTAGTGTACGGGTGGGTTCATATCGGGAGAGGCGTTTCATCAGGTATTGTGGTTCCAAGCTGTGTAAGGCTTTATAGGTCAAAACCAGCACCCTGAATCAAGCTCGGAAACATAAAGGCAGCAAGTGCAAGCGGGCCAGAATCAGTTTTATATGTTTGGACCGTCTGGTCCCTGTTACCAATCTGGCCACTGCATTTTGCACAAGCTGCAGTTTCTGAACCGTCTTCAAAGGCAGCCCCACGTAGAGTGCATTACAGTAATCTAATTTAGAGGTTACCAGAGCATGGACAACTGAAGCCAGGTTATCCCTGTCCAGATAGGGACGTAGCTGGGCCGGTAGAAGGCACTCCGTGCCACCGAGACTACCTGAGCCTCAAGTGACAGAGATGATTCTAGGAGAACCCCCAAGCTACGAACCTGCAGCTTCAGGGGGAGTGCAACCCCATCCAGGACAGGTTGGACATACACCATCCAGTCAGAAGAACCACCCACTAACAGCAGCTCAGTCTTGTCTGGATTGAGCCTCAGTTTATTAGCCCTCATCGAGTCCATTGTCGCAGCCAGGCACCAGTTCAGCACATTGACAGCCTCACCCGAAGAAGATGAAAAGGAGAAATAGAGCTGCATGTCATCAGCATACTGATGGCAACGCACTCCAAAGCTCTGGATGACCACACCCAACAGTTTCATGTAGATGTTGAACAGCATGGGGGACAGAACTGACCCCTGCGGAACCCCATACTGGAGAGTCCAGGGTGCCGAGCAATGTTCCCCAAGCACCACCTTCTGGAGCCGACCTGCCAAGTAGGAGCGGAACCACTGCAGTGCAGTACCTCCCACTCTCAACTCAGCCAGTCTCCCCAGAAGGATACCATGGTCAATGGTATTGAAAGCCGCTGAGAGATCAAGGAGAATCAATGGAGTCACACTCCCCCTGTCTCTCCCGACAAAGGTCATCATACAGGGCGACCAAGGCTGTTTCTGTGCCAAAACCAGGCCTGAAACCTGACTGAAATGGATCCAGATAATCGGTCTCATCCAAGAGTGTCTGGAGCCTGCCCCTCTACCACTCGTTCCAAGACCTTGCCCAGGAATGGAACATTTGCTACCGGCCTATAGTTATTAAGATTTTCTGGGTCCAGGGAGGTTTTCTTCAGGAGTGGTCTCACTACCGCCTCTTTCAGGCAGCCAGGGACCACTCCCTCTCGCAGAGAGGCATTAATCACCTCCCTGGCCCAGCCGGCTGTTCCATCCCTGCTAGCTTTTATTAGCCAAGAAGGGCAAGGATCCAGCACAGAAGTGGTTGCACGAACCTGTCCAAGCACCTTGTCAACATCCTCAAGCTGCACCAACTGAAACTCATCCAAGAAATCGGGACAAGGCTGTGCTCTGGATACCACGCTTGGTTGACCTGCTATAACACTGGAGTCTAAGTCCTGGCGGATGCTAAAGATTTTATCCTGGAAGTGCCTAGCAAATTTGTTACAGCGGGCCTCAGATGGTTCTACCATGTCCCTGGGGCCAGAGTGCAATAGCCCCCGGAGAATAATGAAGAGCTCCGCTGGGAGGCAGATTGATGATTTGATAGTGGTTTGATTTTTTGGCAATGAATTTGTAGATGTAACCAGTACATGAATGCAAAAACCTGTGTTTTGTGGTATGGGTTAAGGTGTTGGACTATGACCTGGGAGACCAGAGTTCAAAGCCCCACAAAGCCATGAAGCTCAAAGAGTGACCTTGGGCCAGTCACTGCCTCTCAGTCTCAGAGGGAGGCAATGGTAAACCCCCTCTGAATACCACTTACCATGAAAACCCTATTCATAGGATCGCCATAAGTCAGAATCAACTTGAAGGCAGTCCATTTCCAGTTTTAATTTTTAAATATGAGGTGTGGAGTCAATCTTTGAAAATTCCATGTGGCCCTTTGGATCAAGCCAGTGTCTTGTGAGATGAGATTACTGCTACTAAATTTTAATATAGCATATTAATTAATTTTTATCCTGCCTTTCTTTAAGAAGTGCAAGATAGCATACATGCATCTAGTGTTAAAAGGGAAGAACTCATAGATAATTGATAATCATGAATTCATTCTACTTCTCCCATGCCAAGACACAACATATTAATACCTCAGTGGTAATATGCCAGTGAAACAAAGCATCATGTAATCAGACATGGACTTGTTCTCACATGCCACAGGACAGCCACTTGTGTGGTATACTTTAACTTGTATTCCTGCATTGAGCAGGGGGTTGGACTCAAAGGCCCCTTCCAACTCAACTATTCTATGATTCTATGCACAGAGAAAACTACAGCTAGAGACATGGTACTGCACCAATCAGAATATTATCTGCCCCCACCAATCAGCCATTCAGTGGGGGAGAAGGATCTTTGTAGGTTTGTGACTTTTCATTGGTTGATGGGTCTGTCTGAGGGGGTGTCCAGAATGGCAGGCTGAAGTCAATTCCAGAACATAGGAAGCTATTGACCCATCTAGTTGAGTATTGTCTGTGCTGACTGGCCATGGTTCTCCAAGGTTTCAGAAAGGGGGTCTCTGCCAGCCCTACCAGGAGAACATGGGGGTTGAACCTAGGACCTTCTACATGCAAAGCAGATATTCTACCACTGAACTGCAGCCCTTCTCCAAAGTCAGTTCTACAAGGAAGGTGTATAGAGAGGAAAACAGGTAGCAGGACTGTCTGGGATGCACAACTAGGGAAATACTTGCAGAGTCAGGAAGCAAAGCAGGAGAGGACAATAACAGAGCAAGGAGTGGACTCTATGGGTTGTATTCAGTGTAGTGCTGTTGAATGTTCTATCAGCACAATAATTTCTCCTTGCCCCTTGTTCCCCCAACTCTTCTGTGTTTCCCCCCAACCCTCTGAAGCACATTTGGGGATGTTGTGTGGAATATATGGGGAGAGGAGAGGGAGGAAATCCTGTTGCGCTTGCATTGATCTAGCACCAGAATTTAGCTGAATACTGTGAAATGACCTGGGTGTGGTAGGTGCCGACTAGGAGAGGGAAGTTATATAGGAACAGGAAAGGGCTTAACACATTGGAGAAGGTGAGTCAAGACAAAGTGTTAATAAAGCTACTCCCAGTAAAGCTACTTGGCTTCATACAGAAATGTAATACTTCACAAAGTAGGGCTCCAGCCCAGACGACCAAGATTCAAGACTGCATATGGCTGATGGGTGTCAAATGAATGTCTGTTCCATGCAGTCTTCATCACTATTTTATATAAAACAATTTTGATCTAACAACTCTCTGTTCTTTCACAGTTGTCATTGTGAAAGTTGTAGGAGCATGTGGTTTAGTTTGAAGAATTTAGCCAGGACTACCACAAAGTGGCAACATATAAATGTTCCGTGTAAAACCTTGTTGCCCCCTCCCCCTGAAATTCTGAATCCCAGTATATATACTGTATATATGTGTGTGTGTATCTTCCCTAGTGTATGATTTTCTTTTTCTTTTTTAAAAAAAAGAGAACTCTATCTCAGAGGTAGCATGTGTATCAGGGGAGGCATGGATTGACATGGTAAATACCCCTGCTTCAAATAATAGGATTTGGGAATTATTTTTGGTCTAAAACATAAGGAAGGAAAATGTCTAAAAATGACCTTGTCGTGTGAATTAACTTCCATGAGATTCCATTTTAAAATGATATGCCCAGTATTATCATTTTACTGCCAAAAACTGGGAACTCTTCCAAATTTTGACTTACAAAATTATTATACTTCCAGCTTTAAAAAAGAAGCCTTTTCAAGTGCTCCTTTTTGTTGGATACTGTAATAGATGGCTCTCTAAAATCCTGCATAAATGGCCAAGACTGCAAGTTCAAGCTGCCCCCAAGGCAGCCTTGTCTTATACACCGTCCCTTAGAATATTATTTTTTGTTTTGCTCTCTGCTGTGTATATTTTAACATGTTTCATCATAGGACACCTTGGGTTTCCCCCTGACTTTGTTTCATCATATTTTTATCTTTCTGATTTATTATTGGAGCCAGCTGCAGAAATTTTGCAACATTGCAAAATAAAATTTTGATTTCCCCCCCATTTAATTCATTTTATGTTTTTCCCATTTAAATATAAGAAAAGGAAAAGTGTAACTACATAGTATTAATTGAGCAGGATCAAGTCAATCCAGCAGGTTGGATGATGGGAGGGGGCATAGAGTTGTTGTCATGACCATTTTTTTCTTTACACCTTGTTCATACATCTGTGGTCTTTTCCAACACATCTCCCCCACTCCCCTGAAGGATCCTAACCAGTTGTGCAAACAATCCCTAAGTGAACTTGAGAGTGCTGATTTTAAAAACATTCCTCTCCTTACTCTCTGTACCTTTTGGGAAGTATTACCAGTGGCAGTGATACAATTCATTGTAAGAATGGCTTCATGCTCTTCTTTGATCTATGCTTGCTTTCAGCACCAGTGTTTTAGAAATGCCCTTTCTGCCTCTTGATCGCCACATGAAACAAAAAGTACCATCTGGACTCTGCACGCTAAAAAGTCAGAGATCTTATGGGTTACATTTTTGCCTCAAAGGACTTTTTCTTTCTGTTAAGCTGCTGTGTACTTTAGTCTGTCACTGATAACTAAAATTGCAGCATTGTAATTTTAACTGGCAACTTTCCATTTGTATCCTCTAGGTTTTCCCCTCTTTTATTTAAGCAGCATCCTTTTGTGGTTAGCTCATCTGCTCTGGTGCCCATAGCAACACCCATGTGCAAAGGCATATCCACTAGTGTACTGCAGGTTCCAAATACCAGAGGTTTGTGCTGCTGTTTCAGAATAGCAGACTTTTGCTAGAGTCACTGATCCAAACAGCATGCCAGCTTAGCTCTGCATGGCATTTCTGTAATTCCTTAATATTGTTCCACCTCATTCACTCAGGGTCTTTAAAACCTATCGGACAATTAAGGTTATAAAGCAAGATAGAATGCCTATAACTCTGCAAGATATTGGAAGAAACGTGAAGAGGAGTGGAAGAAAAACTTAGTAATTTTTTCTAAAGGCTTTTGGGGACATCCTAGAGACCTAAATCCAATACTTTATATTACCAACTTCACTATTCTATGATTCTATATTTATTTTAGAACTTGGGAAGTCTACTGAGTGGAGGGAGAATTAAGAGAGTGAGCAAAAAAGTCACAATTTATTTGAGAATTGTGCTTCCTACCCTACTTTTAATAGGCATTGTTATAGCTAAACAAAGTTATCAGAGACAAAACTGGAATTGCATTTAAGACACCCCACTTTTTCCTAAATGTGGTTTCTTGTACCTGAATAGCTCTAGCATAACTTCTAGAGGGGTTGCAGTGTTCTTCTCTTGAAGCAAAGAACAAAGAATCCTGTGGCACCTTAAAGGCTAACAAATTAGTTGCAGCATAAGCTTTCATGGGTTAGAACTCACTTTGCTAGATGAATGAAGTGTAACTGCTATTTGATGTGGACACACTTAGGAGCGTATTTTTGCATTGCTCCTAAACTTGCATGATAGTGCAGAAACTCATAGACATTCTCAGGACTTTTGTACATGATCTGGTGATATCATATCATATACCATATCATATACCATATCATATACCATATCATATCATATTGTATACCATAGCAGACTTCTAGAGTGGTGGTGGTGGTGAATATTAAAATGCTTCTCTACAAACTATGATAATAAAAAAAATCTGCAAAAAAGAGAACCCTTTTTGAAATTTTGAAATTTTATTATTACATTATTGTTCACATTGGACAATTATCACAGTAAGATTCCACTGTCTGTTTCTCCACATGCTTCAGTTCTGGGACAACCAGACTTCAATTTCTATAGACAAGTGGAAATTTTGAAATAACAGAAAAAAACCCTTAAAATATAATGCTATCTAGGCTTTTAAAAACAATAACAGTATTCCCTCTTTCCAAGAGTTGAGTCAGAATCTCACAATTATGTCTTCACTTATTTCATTACCACCTGATAAGGAATTTTCTGTCTACACAAGCTACAGAACATTCACTTCTCAGCAATCCAACTGATTATGAAGTCTACTCAATTTTATACTAGATTCCACCTGGAGTCACTAAACTGATTTACTGACGGCACTGAAAACATAAGACTGTATCCGACTATGTCCTACTCAGAGTAGACCCATTGAAATTAATGGACCGAAGTTAGTAATGTCCATTAATTTCAATGAATCTGCTCTGAATGGGATTAGCATTAGATACAACCCATAAACAGATAACTTTGGAACAAGAATAACAAGTACTTGTGGGATAGTCTTTTATTGGTAAAACTGACTGTATACCGTAAAGTCCCAAGTCATCATGTTAATGCAATACGGAACCCAGTAGTTGTGTATGTAAAGAATTATTTGTCATTTGATCATGATAACTTTGAATGGCTAAACTCCATATAAAGCAGAGGTGAGGACCCTTTTTCAGCCCAAGGGCCAGATTCTTATCTGGCCAACCCTTCAAGGGAAGAGGGGGTGGGGCCAAATGACAGCACTAAAAAAAAGTTAAATAAACTTTCATCAGTTTCCTTACAAATCCCCATACAGCTCCCACAACAGTAAATAAATAAAACATAGCCATGACCAAGTGGAAGAGAGACAAAACACACGTGCAGAAATAAGCATACCGCAAATTCTGTTTTAGCCATGACCAAGTGAAAACAAAAATTCAAAATGATTAATCACTTATTCATGACCAAGTGGGTTCTTACTAAAGCAATCCAACACAGACTTCAAAAAGAGCACCTTCTCCAGTGCTGCTTCTCCAAAGTTGCTGGTGAAATGAAGGAGGAAGTAGTGACATCTTCTGAGAATCCTTAGCAATTAGCTTAGCAATGGATGCTCTGACATTCAACTCAAAAGTGCCTTAGTAAGGAAAGCCTCTTGCAGAACTGTGATTGAGCAATTAAGCCTGAAACTGGACCCGACAGTTCCACAGCAAGGTGGCAGTGAAGTGCATTACTACAGATTATTGTCAGGTGATGTCACCTAATTGACAGATGTGGTTTCAGAGAAATGACCTTGCGGGCCAAATTAGGACCCTTGGTGGGCCTAGTTTGGCCCACAAGTCACAGATTCCCAGCTCCTGACATAATATATAAACACCTGACAAGACAGAGGCACTGTGAGTGAGTGGTTCCCATGTCCAAGAAATTGCTCAACTGCCTTTCCTGGGTGGGGTTGCATTCCCCCTGAAAAAGCAGGAACACAGTCTTTGGGTGCTTCTGAACCCAGCTTTGTCACTGGAGGCTTAGATAGCCTCAGTGGCTAGAAGCCTCTTTTATCAGCAGCACTTGGTACGACAGCTACAACCTAGACTGGGAGAACTTGACCACAGTAGTTTAGGTATGGGTGACCTCCAGACTGGATTACTGCAATGCACTCTATGTGGGGCTGCTCTTGCACTTTATCCAGAAACTGCAGAATGCTGCAGCAACATTGCTGACAGGAGTGAGATCCTGTCAGCATATAACAAAGATCTGCACTGGTTGCCAATTTGTTAACAGGCCAAGTTCAAGGTGTGACTATTGGCATATGAAGCCCTTAATAGCTCGGGACCAGTTTACTTGTGGGACTGCCTTACCCTATATGTGCCCACTCAACCCTTTTAATCTGCGGAACTGGAACTGTTGCAGATGCCACAAAATACTTGTTGTGCACTTGTAAGAAATCATTCTTTTAGTTTGGCAGCACTTATACTTTGGAACTCCTAGCCTATTGACATCAGGCAGGCACCTTTGCTGTATTATCTTCAGTGCCTGCTTAAAACATTTTTGTTTAGACAAGCTTATCCAGACACATACATGCTAGTGTGTTTTAATCTCTTTTTAGTCTACTGTTGTTTTTAATCGTTTTTAAAAATGTTTTAATGACTTGTTTTTAACTGTTTTTATTGATGATTTTAATATTTTTTGTAAACCACAGGTTTTTCGCAATCAAGTGGTAAATAATTTTTTTAAAGGTTACTATTCTGTCTATAGTAAATGTATTATATGTTACAGAAATGTGTTTCTTAAATGGACTGTCTGTTAACCTTCTGTATGTTTTGATGATGATAATATACCTCTTTGAACATTCTATCTTAGCAAGAGTTATTTACATATAGTAGTCAGGAGCATTCAGACACTGAATCTTTTATCTGAAGCTGAAGTAGTACAGTCCAGCAACAGATATATTATGTGAGCTTGGAGACTGTGTATTTTGTCTCTTAATCTTCGCTAAAATGTATGGCACATCTGTATGCCAGGAAAAAAATGAAATGCGCAAAATGGTGAGATCTTTGTACTAATATTATTCCCAAATGTGTAGGTCTAATAACCGTGATGAGATCCTTGTACCACTGTTTAAGCACATGATATTTTTCCCAGGTGTGCAATGATATGAGTAATGCCACTCTGCAAAACTTGGAAACTTTATTTAAAACCACTAACCAATCCCTCCTCTGAGATATTTTGCACAAGCCAATTATTTGTATTATACCAATTAAGTGCTCAGTTTTGTGGGAGGCAGGCTAGAATGTTTGACTTTAATCCTTGTGTCGGCAGTAATGCCTAATAACTTTTGTGGACTTACTTGCAATGCTGCAATGGGAGAAGGAGGATACACAGAGAACCATGCACAATACTTTGAGGAGGATATAGAAAATAACAACTATAAACTGTTTCTTAATTTAGTTTGGAAGCAGGCTTCTAAACCATTTTTGAAGAGTTAAGAAGAACGTTTAAGTTAAAAAGATCAAACTGATTTCAAGACATAGTTAAATAAATTTTAAAGGTGGAAGACAGCAGAAGAAGCCAAAGTGGTGCCACAAAAACTTAGAGATGATCTGAAAACAAAAAATAAAGGACACACATAGGAAATGGGAGGAAGGCCTAGTCTTTCCCAAAAAAGACTGACAAGTGTGAAGTATAAGTATCCTCCTGGCAAGTGTGAAGTACAAGTTGAAGGGGCAGGACTGCAGTTTGAGATTAATAGACAAATGGTCAAGGAATACCTAATTACTTTGAACAAACAAATCTCCAGAGCCTGATGAACTGCATCCTAGGGTACAGAAGGAATTGGCTTAAGAGCTCTCAGAACCACTGTCTATTATCTTTGCAAAATCATGGAGGATGAGTGCCAGATGACTAATGGCTAATGTTGTCCATAAAGGGCAAAAGGGAGGAACCTGGCAACTACAGACCAGTCAGCCTGACATCAATCCATGGGAAAATTCTGGAGTAGATCATAAAGTGGCCAATTTTTAAACACCTTGAAAACAATGCATTGATTACAAGGAGCCAACTTGGATTTGTCAAGAACAAATCCTGCCAGACTAATCATCTCATTTTTTGATTGTGTGACCTCCCTGGTGGACTGTGGGAATGCTGTGGACATAATATATCTTGGCTTCTGCAAAGCTTTTGGCAAAGTGATATTCTGATTAGCAAGCTAGCTAAATGTGGGCTGGATGGAACAATTATCAGGTGGATCCACAGCTGGCTACAGAATTGTACTCAAAGAGTGCTTATCAATGGTTCCTTCTCAAACTGAGGGGAGGTAACAAGTGAAGTACTGCAGGGCTCAATCCTGGGCCCAGTGCTCTTCAATGTTTTTATTAAGGACTTGGAAGAGGAGGTGCAAGGAATGCTTGCCAAATTTGCAGATGATATAAAATTGTGAGGGATAGCTAATACCCTGGAGGACAGAAACAAAATTTAAAGCGAACTTGATAGACTGGAGCATTGGGCTGAAAACAACAGAATGAAATTTAACAGGGATAAGTGTGAAGTTTTACACAGAGCTTGGAAGATTATTTTTTAAAAGGAATAAATTACAATTACTGTTACATGGCCCCAAAAAGGAATAAATTACCATTACAGTTATTCTGAAAGGAATTGATTATTTTACCATTACTTCAAAGTTATCATTACAATTACAGTTAAGTTATTTTTAAAAAAAACACTAGAGTGCCTACAAGGTGCTGGCCTTGGCTGCTGTACATCTAAGTAGCCTAAAACAATGTTAAAAATAAACACACACAGAGAGAGATTTGTAGTAGAATAATTCTTTTTATCCATAAGATAGCACTGATGGTCTGTGTGCTGGTAAGGGAGGCAGGGAGGGAGGCAGAGGCCACCACTCAGATCTTCATGTGTCAATCCAGGTGCAGCCCCTACACACACCCTAAGCCCCCCCCACTCTCTCACTCAGACCCTCCCAGACCCTGCCCTGCCACCAACTAAGGCACACCTACCCAAGCAAACATTTTCCCCTGGGGTTTAAAAGAAGTTAAAACACTGCAATTGCAGCAAAGTAGCCAGGGAGGGCGGCTGAGGCCACTTAGTGCAAACACATTATTAATATACACACACGTCATCGTCTTTCACCTCCACAGTTTTTTATCTCCATTCCACTGCTGCGTCCTGCTCCTTCATCCACATCCTTGCCTTGCCCTCCAGCTCCTTTCTCTCTCCACTCCATTCTTCTCCACCACCATCTATTTTTAAACAATTATTTTCTCCACTCCAACCCATCTCGCTCTCCACCTCGTCCCTTGATGCCTCCTAAACACCCACAGAGCATGAGGGAAGAGTGGTGCTGCACAGAGGGCCAGTTTGAGGCACATGATTTTCATCCATGAATCAGAGGAGCAGAAGACTTCCCCTGCTCCCCCCCAGTAACTCTCAAAAGTAATGTTGGAAAAATTACAGTTACTCCTCAAAAGTAATAAAATTACTCCTCATTCTATTACAATCAAAATTTAAAGAAATTACTCACTTATTCCTCAAAAAAGTAATAAATTACAAGTAATTCATTTCTTGTAACGAAGATTCAGGACAGACAAAAGGAAGTACTTCTTTACTCAGTGCATAGTTAAACTATGGAATTTGCTCCCACAAGATGCAGTAATGGCCACCAGCTTGGACGGCTTTAAAAGAAGATTAGACAAATTCATGGAGGACAGGGCTATCAATGGCTACTAGCCATGATGGCTGTGCTCTGCCACCCTAGTCAGAGGCAGCATGCTTCTGAAAACCAGTTGCCGGAAGCCTCAGGAGGGGAGAGTGTTCTTGCACTCGGGTCCTGCTTGCGGGCTTTCCCCAGGCACCTGGTTGGCCACTGTGAGAACAGGATGCTGGACTAGATGGGCCACTGGCCTGATCCAGCAGGCTCTTCTTATGTTCTTATGTACTTCCAAGCTCTCGTTCTACACCTAGGAAAAAGAAACCAAATGCAGAGTTATAAGATGGGGGATACTTGACTCAGCAATACCACATGCGAGAAGGAACTTGGTATTGTTGTTGATCACAAGCTGAATATGAGCCAACAGTGTGATGTGGCTGCAAAAAAAGGCAAATAGCTATTTTAGGCTGCGTTAACAGTAGTTTACAAATTGCGTGAACTACTAGTTCCTCTCTATTCAGCAGTGGTTAGGCCTCATCTTGAATACCGCATCCAGTTCTGGATACCACACTTTAAGAAGGATGCAGACAAACTGGAACAGGTTTGGAGGAGGACAACAAGAATTATTTAGGGGACTGGAAACAAAGCCCTATGAGGAGAGACTGAAAGAAATGGGCATGTTTACCCTCGAGAAGAGAAGGCTGAGGGGAGATATGATAGCACTTTTTAACTACTAGAAAGGTTCCTACACAGAGGAGGACTAGAATATTTTCTTGATTGTTCCAGAGGGCAGGGCACAGAATAATGGTTACAGGAAGTTACAGGAAGCCAGATTTCCTCTGTTAGAGCAGTACAACAGTGGAACCAATTATCTAGGGAGGTGGTGGGCTCTCCAGCACTGGAGGCATTCAAAAGGCAGCTGGACAGCCACCTGTTGGGTATGCTTTAACTTGGATTCCTGGACTAAGCAGTTAAATTGTGGACTCAATGTCCTTATAGGACCCTTCCAACTCTCCTATGATTTTTTGTAAACTGCTTGTTGTTGTTGTTATGTACCTTCAAGTAGACTACGACTTATGGCCACCCTATCCAAGAGCACCTGACATGAACCACCCTGTTCAGATCTTGTAAGTTCAGGTCTGTGGCTTCCTTGATGGAATCAATCCATCTCTTGTTTGGCCTTCCTCTTTTTCTACTCCCTGCTGTTTTCCCCAGCATTATTGTCTTTTCTAGTGAATCGTGTCTTCTTATGATGTGTCCAAAGTATGATAACCTCAGTTTCATCATTTTAGCTTCTAGTAAGAGGGTTTTTTTTTTACAATGAAGCAGTATATAAATTTTGTTAAATACATTTTAAAAAGTATAAAACAAGAGCATGACAGTTGTATGAATTCTCTCAATGTCCCAACCCTTTTTCTATTTAGTAAAAGTGAATTTGTAGCCAGAACAATGTTGCTTGTATAAAAGCAATAAACAGTAGTTTGTATTTCCAAATCTGAGAACCAGTGGAATGTCTTTTACATTTATTTTCAGTTCCCCAGACTTTTTAACAGTGCAATTGGTAGAAATCTTCACTGGAACTGTGATTGCTTCTCCCTGTTGGGGAGAAGTTCCAGAGTATAAAGCAACTTCTTCCTAGTGTTAATAGTCAATGTCAACTGTACACAATGTAGCAAAACTGCCTCAGAAAGATGAAGCTCCAGTTCTTCTCCTTAATACAGAATTCTAGAACTTAATCCTGCAAGATGCTGAGCTTTTTGTCTTGATTCAGAAATGTATTTAGGGTTATCTGTAAGTTTGAGCATATGAGAATTCATATGGCCATCACTGATATTGATTCACTAATAGGCAAAAAACCTTGCGGTTTAAGACC
This sequence comes from Rhineura floridana, assembly GCF_030035675.1. NCBI lineage: Eukaryota > Metazoa > Chordata > Lepidosauria > Squamata > Rhineuridae > Rhineura > Rhineura floridana. Next base: position 290,899,288 of record NC_084480.1, read on the forward strand.
ATACCTATAACCCACAGCTATTCTATCAAACTTTAAAAAGCAGGGAAATTATATCAACTGTCTTAATAATGTTGCTTCCTCCCTGCTAAAACAAGATCAGCACAGCACATGTCTTCTTTCTATTATTTGGGCTGATTGCAGGTTGGACTGATTGGACTGTGAAAGATCAACCAAAATGGTGTTTGCAATTTGACCAATTTGTAGGGCAGTCCAATATCTCGGAGAGGAGTTCAGGTCTCCTGCTTCCCTGGTGCATTCACTATAGCTGCCCAATTTCCCTGCTTTTTAAAGTTTGATAGAATAGCTGTGGGCTATAGGTATGTTCTTAAACCGCAAGGTTTTTTGCCTATTAGTGAATTTCCCTGCTTTTTAATCCGGGAGGTAAGAAATGGGATCCTGTCCAAGTTTGCTGAGAATGGATGGATCATTTGCATGCTTATTGAGTTCAATGGGATTTACTCCCCTGCAATCATGCTTAGGATAGGTGAAACTGACCACAGAGGATGGGGAGGGGAGGAGGAGGAGGAGGAGGAGGGAGGGGAGGAAATGCAGAGGGGAGGACTGGGAGGGGAGCAGGCAGGATGGGGAGGGGAGGAGAAGGACAGGTTTGATCATTTGCATGTTTATTAAATTCAGTGTGATTTACTCCCATGCAATCATGCTTAGGATAGGTAAAACTGACCTGGGGGGAGAGGGAGGGAGGGCTGGAGTGGGCAGGGGAGGAGGAAGGGAGAGGAGAGGAGAGGGGAAAAGCAGGTCTGATCATTTGCATGCTTATTTTCAATGGAATTTACTCCTATGCAATCTTGGTTAGGATAGGAAACACTGACCATGGGGGAGGAGGAGTGGGAGTGGGAAGGAACGTATTGGAGGGGGGCAAAGGAAGGTGGAGGGGAGGGCAGGTTTGATCATTTGCATATTTATAGAGTTCAATGGTATTTACCTCCGTGCAATCATGTTTAAAATAGGTAAAACTGACCATGGGAGAAGGAAGGGGAGGAGGGGGAAAGGGAAGGAGAAAGAAGGGATTGGAAGGGGATGGGGAGTGAGGGGCAAAGGAAGGGGGAGGGAAGGGGCAAGAGGAGGGGATAGGAGGAAGGAGAAGGGAGGGTGGGTTTGATCATTTGCATATTTTTTGAGTTCAGTGAGATCTATTTCTATGCAATCATGTTTGAAAATGAAAATGGACTGCTTTCAAGTCAATCCCCACCTATTGTGACCCTTTGAATAGGGTTTTCATGGTAAACGGTATTCAGAGGTGATTTCACCATTGTCTTCCTCTGAGGCTAAGAGGCAGTGACTGGCCCAAGGTCACCCAGTCAGCTTCATGGCTGTGTGGGGATTCGAACCCTGGTCTCCCAGGTCATAGTCCAACACTGACCCAGGGAAGGGGCAGGGAGTGGGAGGGGAGGAGATTGGGTGGGTAGGCACTGGGCAGAAGGGAAGCCCCTTTCCTTTCCAAAAGGAAAACATTGTAAACAGAATCATTCTTTTTCAGCCTTTCCCCCACCTTTTTATTCTATAGCAGACACATGTAGCCTCTCACCCAAATTTAAACCAAAGCTGTCCCTGGCCACATCCACACTAGGCCTTTATTTCACTTTGGACAGTCATGGCTTCTCTCAAAGAATCCTGGGAAGTGTAGTTAGTGAAGGGTGCTGAGAGTTGCTAGGAGACACCCTGTTCCCCTCACAGACCTTCAATCAGAGTGGCTGACTGTTAAACCATTCTCTCAGGGAAATAGGAGTTTCTTAGCACCCTTCACAAACTACACTTCCCAGGATTCTTTGAGGGAAGCCATGACTGTCTCACAAGAAATCAAAGTCTGGTGTGGGTATGGCCCCCTGATTAGCCAAGCCCAGCAGCTGTGAGGCTTTTAGAACTCTGACAGTTGGTTCTTACTGAGCATGCTCCGCGCTATCATTGGGTCCCAGCCAAAATTTATTAAATTAATTAAAAATCAGCCAGGCATTTTTTAAACTTTTATACTGCAGCAGATGAAGGTCAGAGTATGGGGCAACGTCAGTATCAGGATTACAAGTACTCTGTGAACATGGCTGGTTTTTAATGAATTTCAGCAGATTATAACTCTCAGAGAAAAAAGTCCAAAAGGGCTCTGAGGTTTTTCTCTCTCTTTTTAGACTTTGAACTCTCAATTCTCTCTGACTGTTTTGTGTATCGCCATGAAAATTGACAGGGTTGTTAAGCAAGCGTTTCTGAGTTCAGGACTATAAGTTATGTAAGGTTTTGTTTAGAAATGAGCTTATGGGAAGCATCAGAATGGCATGGGGGTATTTTCAATTTAACATTGCGGAATGTGAAAAATCCCCGCTGGCTATAGTATACAGCCACTTGCTTGAGAACTCTGTGTTATTAAAAAAGGGTGCCCAGCAGCTTGCATTATCAGTCCTTTTAAGTAGAGATCTTATCCCAATCTGCATCTGTGTTCAAATTGCTTTGTAAAATGTTTTTAAAGATTTTCTTTAAAAATATGTTTTTAAAGATTTTTTTTAAAAATATGTTTTTAAAGATTTTTTTAAAAAGATATTTTTAAGATGCTTGATTTTATGTTAAAAATGTTTTGTTTTTAACATGTTTTAAGATGTTTTTAGAGTTTTGTCCTTTGTTTGCCACCCTGGGCTCCTTCTGGGAGAAAGGCCTGGATAGAAATGTTAACAATAACAATAACAACAACAACAATAATAATAATTTACCTGAGAGATAAGTTCTACTGAATAAAATGGTTTTTCCTCCTGAGTAGACATTGCAAGGTGAAAACAACTGATGCTATAATTCAAAGGGGGGAAACAGCTTCTGCTTTTCACCAATTTTAATTTTACACTTTTTAAAATTTTGTTAAATCAACTTCTTGAATGTGAGCCAAATCTCCAATGAGAAATGTATCTTGACAACAGTTTCATGGTGAGGTTACAAACAAGAACTGCCCCCATGAAACTGCTTTACAGCTCAGACATGCTCCATGTCATCCATTGTTGAGATTTTTCCCAGCACAGGCTGTGTTGCATTCTCAGTTTAGCTTTTGTGCCGACCCAAATGGAAAACTTTTTATCACATGTGATCTGCTTCTGACACTCACACTCACAAAAGACATATTTGATTTTTTTTCAACAATGCCTAGCTATCTTTACTTATATTTCCATACCTAATTCTAAGCTGTGACTTTTTTTTTATCAAGTCTTGAAAACTGAGCAGAACAGTAAATACTTGCTTTTACATTCCAGTCTTGGGAAGCCACAGACCCAACTTTTCTAGTTCAAAAACATCAGATATTCTTTTGTCATCACAAGCAAGGGCACTGCAAAGGTTAGCAGCAATGCACGTATCGTACTGTTTGCTGGGGGGAAAGGGTTCAGACTCCAGATATCGAATGTATGTGTTGTAGGGATGAAAATAATTCATGATGGGAACAAAATGTATTCTCATTTATTATGTATGTTCTCCTAAACATGAGGCACAGTGCAATCCAATGCATGCCTACTCAGAAGTAAGTCCCATTGAGTTCAGTGGTGCTTACTCCCTAAGCAGCTTTGGTGTCCATTATTTAGGCATGAATGTAATTCTACTCTTACAAGCTCACTATTTTTTAAAAACTTTAGAAATACAAATGTGCATGTATTCTTGAAGGGTTTTGGAACATGTCTTTACAGTAACAATAATAGTCTACTATAATTAGCAATATAGCAAAACAACACATAGCAAAAATAATCCACATACTCTTAAATCTAACATTAGATTTTTATAATTAAAAACACATAGACAGTCCACATCTTACCCCACACAGAATTGTGTTTACAGACATGGCTTGGCTTCAGGCTCAATGGATCTTTTCCCCTTTCTCCAGATTGTGTGAGTGCATATATGTGTGTGTATTCATGCTAGACCTTTTATTCACAAGCGGAGGGCAGTACACAACTCCTATATATACTTTCAGCCATCCCTCTCTTTCCCTGGTTCTAACCTACAACATATTTTTTGGAAATGGATTTGGACCATGCATTTTGATTCTTAGTTTTTGCACCTGTGCATTCGTGGCATCATAGATTGCATGTATTACTGTCTTCTACATTTCTCTTGAATTCACAGTTAATATGGTCTAACAGTAGAAAAGAAGCAAATGCAGTAGAAAAGAATGTTATGGATTCAAACATAGTAGTGCTATATGGCCTAACATTTCAAGACAAAACAATAACATGAAGGGGGATAAGTTGAAGGGAATATTGCTGTGATGGATGAAACCAAAGGAAAGCAGACATAGTGACAGAGAGCTTTGATTACAATATTATCTTCTCAACTCTTTGGTTTTTTTTCTTTGTGGGGAACAGCCATGTTGGCCCAAGACATCTTGTTGTCTGAGGCAGAAGAGCAAATGGTGCTTTTGCTCATCACGTCAAAGTACACAGTACTCAAGGTTGGCCAAGTTATTTTGGCGTCTGAGGCAGATAATACCACAAGTTCCTCCCCTTTGGAGTAAACAGATGGTGCTGCTGCTGATGATGATTTGTTGCTCTTTCATATCACCCAGAATCAACTGCCTGAGGTGGCTGCTTCACTCTGCTTAATAATAGGGCTGATCCTGGGGATAGCTCTGTCTGGTGTTCAGCATTCCTAATGGTTTTCTTGACACTGGAAACCAAACAATGGGCATATTTTGAAGACTAATACTCTTTAGTGATAACACCAAAGCACAATCATCTTGCATAATAGTCCCAGGCTATGGTCTGAAGGCACATAAGGCCAGCTCCCTGCTGAAGCTAAGCAGGGTCAGGTCTGGTCAGTGCCTGGATGGGAGACTGCCTGGGAACCATATGTAAGCCGCCTTCAATCATGAAAAGAAAGGCGGGGTAGAAATGTAATAAAAACGAAAACAGCTAGGTTGGTGGGGACTAGAGAGAGGGCATTCTCAGTGGCAGCCCCCACTCTCTGGAACTCCCTCCCGTTTGATCTTCGCCATGCCCCTTCCCTGGATACATTCCACCAGGCCTTAAAAACCTGGCTCTTTGGACAGGCCTTTGGGATCTCCAGGGTAGGCTAATTTTTCTATGACTGTTTAAAATTGGTTCTATACTGTTGACTGCATTGTATTCTGTATTTATATTGTATATTATTTTGTATTTTATGGAATTTCAATATGTACGTTGCCTAGAGTGACTTCAGTCAGATAGGCGACACAAAAATTAAATTTTATTATTTATTATTATTATTATTAAATAAATAAATAATAGAAACACTTGTCAGATGTCTGTAGATTCTACCCATACTGTCAGATTTCTTCCTTTGACTGGAGCTTATATGTTGAGTCTCTGGCCGAAATCCCTAGGTCAAGAGGTCTGCAGCATGTTTTAGTGGCCCAAATAGTTGTGAGGCACAAAAACGAATGATAAACAGATTGATACATAAATCTACTGGATCCAGAGCTAACAAAAGAGTGGAGTTCAAATGGATGATGCATAATTCTTTTGAGAAATGATCCATTTCTGGATAAATGGTTAAGTAAAAAACAAAGTCATTATGAATCACAGCTTTGATTTTCCTACATACAGATAGGTCAATTGAAATGTACACTGGTATAGGTTGCTGACTAGCAACGTTGCCAAGTCACCAGAGTTCAACCAGCTCCAAATTACTTGGGGAAATTGCCAAATATAATTGCCTATTCTTTCACCATAGGCCTCTCTATATGCCATGAGACATGCCAGGAAGCATGTTTCCTGCCACAATTCTTTACTCTGGGTACAGATCTTGTATGAAATTAAAATGGTATCCCAATCTTTGTTTCTTTTCCAGCTTTCCTCTTTGCATTTCTGTATTATGCAGTCATTGTAAATAAATGTACGTACTAGCTACCTGCTGTCTGTTCTGCCTTATTTAATTGCCTTGGAATAACTATTATGAAGGGTGGTACAGAAATAGCTTAAATAAATAAATGAAATCTTTTCTCATGGTGCAAAAAACAGACAAAGGCTCACCGATGCTTCACACATCAAACTGAACATTTATTTATCTTCAAGATAGTATCTTGAAGAATGAATAACACCACAGTCCTATGTCTGTCTACTAAGAAGTAACCCTATTAAATTAAATGCAACTTACTCCCAGTCCCTAGAGAGCCAGTGTGGTGTAGTGGTTAAGGTGTTGGACTACAACCTGGGAGACCAGGGTTCGAATTCCCACATAGCTGTAAACTGCCCAGAGTGCTTCGTCTGTGGGGCAGTATATAAATAAATAAATAAATAAATAGCCATGAAGCTCACTGGATGACCTTGGGCCAGTCACTGCCTCTCAGCCTCAGAGAAAGGCAATGGTAACCCCCCCTCTGAATACAGCTTACCATGAAAACCCTATTCATAGCATCTCCATAAGTCGGAATCGACTTGAAGGCATTTCCATTCCATTCACTCTCAGTCCCAGGTAAGTGTTCACAGGATTGGAGCCTAAGTTGTAAGTAGACCTGTACAAAGCAGAACACAGTCCACCAGTGTTTATTTTGGGGCCCAGGCTGCCAGATGCCTGTCATCTGCAAGGCAGCTATTGGTGCTGTAAAACTGTGGTCAAGTATGTGAACCTTTTAGTGAGGTGTTACTGCAGATCTTACTTATTTTAAAATGCATATACCTCTTGCTTATCCTGAAGTGGCTGACAATAAAACTCATAACTGGATATAAATAATAATTAAAATGCAAAATTTTGCAACTATAGCAGGAGAGGCTCAAGTATGGGCTGTGGAGAAAGGATATGTCTCATCTAAATAAAGAAGCTCCTCATTGACATGACAAAAATGTTGATCATACTTGAGGATATTTATGGAACCTTATCTCTCTATAGAGATTTGCTGAAGCCAGTTAAAAAGCAGTGTTAGAATAGAACAAAAAGTTTTTTGGAGCTGCCAACTGAGGCCTACTATAGAAGAGAGAGAGAGAGAGAGCACTTGTGCAAGAAACTCTAGAACTTGTAGTTTGAGACAAATAAGTGAAATGCTTACTCGAGCTTCAAGACTTAGAATTCCTTATTGCTGCTGGCATGTAGGTAGGAGAAGCAAACAGGGAGCAACATACAACCTGTAGATAGTAGGGACAGGCACCATAACAATCAGAGGCATTAATATCCTAAGGACAGTGAGAGGTAGTACAGCTGATAGATACATATGTATACAATTAACAGAAACTCTTTTGGTTTAACATGGTGTGTAAGAACTTTCCATGGTCACTTAGGCTCCAAAATCCCAGGAAATTGCAGCTATGGTATCTTATGTTGTAGTAAGTTCAAGTTTCACCATGTTTTAATCAGGCCTCTGAAACTCAGCAGGGATGGTACCTGCCTGATTTCTAGTGGGAGGGAGGAACATGTGAAATTTAAACAAATGGACCCAAAGAAACTAAAAGGCACCAATCAGTCTTCCGCTTTTTTGTTTTTTTAAATAAAGCAGAATCTTTTGTGAGGGCTAGGGTTGCCAGGTCCAGGCCTGGCAACCAAAAGGTCTTCTGTATCTTTAAACGTTGTGCAGGGAGAAGGGAGAATTTCACCTTGTGGTTTTTCCCATTACAGAGTTGCAAGAACACCTGCACTTGACTGACTTTCTCTTCTCCTAAAGATACAGGATCAGTCTCAGGCCATGGACCTGGCAACCCTAGGAGGACAGAGGAAGGCCCCCCCATGTTATATAGGTTTGTACTGGGCCCAGAGAAATGGTGCTTGGGTACTGATTGGGCAGAACAGCAGCAGCAGTAATAAACAACTGCCACCACACTGCCAGCTTAGTTTTAACCTGTTTCTAAAGAAGGAAGGTGCCAACTAGTTTTTTAAAGGCCAGCATGGAATCAGTCAGATAATCTTGATGCACCAGTCATTTTTAATTCATTCATTTATATGTGTAATACATGCACATACACGCGCACACACGCACACACACGGGGCTGCTGCCCTACTCTTCATTTGCCAACCCCTCGTACCCTCACCAAACTCTCCCTCACCAACCCCTTAGACTTTTCACCTCCTCCAACTGCTAAGTCTGCATTGAACAGGGGGTTGGACTTAATTGCTTTATAGGGGCCTTCCAACACTACTATTCTATGATTCTATAAGTCCCCTCACTTTCCCCCACTTTAAACCTCATTAAGCCCCCCCCCCAGTAGACCTTTAGACCGCACAGCCTGGAAATTGAGTGAGTGAGTGAACGACTGGGGGGAGGCGAGTGAGTGGGCAGCAGTGGCAGCTTGGATAAGCCATAGAGCTGGCTCCTAGGAGGTCATATCCCATGAAGTGGATTGACCAGGCCATTGCCAGCCACCACTGAGCACTGGTGCCCGTGCTTTCTTGTGGATGTTTGCTTGGTCTCCTCCCCATTGCCCTGGCTCAGTCTTGATGCAATTCGCAGTTCTAGTTCATTCAGTCGCCACCCCCTCACCCTCAGGCACCCCCACACCCCACCAACTTGCCTTCACTGTTGTGCTGCCACCACCACTACCGGCCTTCTGCCTATGCATCCACCACATGACCTTCTTGCTCCCTGCCAACCTCCCATTTCCTTGCCACCACTACCCCCAGGTATCCACAGTCTCCAACCCAATGCGCTTGCTGCTTGCCTTGATTGTTGTGCTATCACCACCTGGAAGGGGACACCCTACACCCGGTCAGCCATCTTTGTTTCTTGCCACCCTGCCACCACCCCTGATGTCACACTGCATGATGTCATGGCAGTGTAATGGCATAACATACAGCTGTTGAAGGTGGAAGCCAAACCATTAGTACAATAAAAACCTCTGTTTTGTTAATTGCAAATACGTGTATGTATTTTTAGGTGATTAATGGAATCCTTATATGGATCCAGAGCAAGCTTGGATGAAGTTCTGTTTGTTGCTTTCAAAACTGTCTGTTTCCTCTGTTCTTCAACCAAAAAGAGAGAGTCTCACAGAGAGACTTACAGAGCAGCTTACATTTAACAGACAAACAACTGATGGGCAAAGGCAGTTGATGAGCAAAACCAGATATGCCAGAGTTCATTAAAATACCGTTTGCTCTATTTATGTGTATATATTTAAATGTTTTGGTTGTTATGGCCTCAAAGCTCAGACACTGATTCTCTTTGATTTCATTTTGTATACATGTATGGGGGAAAGTGCCCTGGGCTGCTCCAGGTTTTTGTGAGTCCTGGTCCAGAGAGATAGAGTATCTCTCCTTTTCTGCCTTCCTCATATACACACATGGGCTAGCTGGGTGTGAAGGCTGACAGCTTGTGGAGCTGCTCATCAGTGCTGCATGCATACTGGCTTGCCCGCCCTCTTGGCTCAGAGAGCAAGTAGAAAGAAGCAAGCTGAGAGGGTGAGTGGGGGACCCCAAGGTGGCAGGAGGAAGAGCCACTGCCATAGCTCAGAGGTCGAGCTGACGCATGGCGTACTGGACATGCCAATTTCAGTGTCTATCATGTGGTGTGAAAAACTTTGGTAGCCTATGGCTAGTCAGAGTAACCAATATTCGCTAAATGGACAAATAGGCTGGTCTAGTATAAAGCAGTTTTCTAAGTAACTAGTAATCTGAAAGCTGCTAGATTGGACCCAGATGGTTAAAAGAGAATTCTGGAGAGAATGGGCAACAATGTTGGCAAGGAGCACCTGATTATTTTATTTTATGAGACAGATGAATATTCACATACAATTGCATCTTGAGATCCATCTATCTAATTCTTTTAGATTGCAATGTATATTTTCCTCATACTGTATAATCATATCCATCTCCTATTCTTCCTTTTGTAAATCATATTTGATGAGAGAATTTCCCAGGTGTTAGTGGAACTGTATTTTTAAATTTAAGTGCAATTATGAGTTATTTTGCAAAGTGTTATATTTATTCTTTTGACAAGGATGGAAGTGTTAGCCTCGGTACATAATAATTTTGTCGCAGTACATTTCACATTATATTCACCAAGTTTATCTTCAGGAAAGGAAGTGTGTCCACTAGGATCTCATAAGGAGAAAGAGATTTGCTTTCCTTGTATTGAAAGGTACTACCACAGCTCAAATATATTAACTCTGGCAAAAGAAATGCAAGAAGACAATAAGGGATGCTAAAAAAGAATGTGAGGAGCACATTGCTAAGAACATAAAAACCAACAACAAAAAATTCTATAAATACATTCAAAGCAGGAGACCATCTAGGGAGGCGATTGGACCCTTGGATGATAAGAGAGTCAAAGGTGTACTAAAGAACGATAAGGAGATTGCAGAGAAGCTAAATGAATTCTTTGCATCTGTCTTCACAGTGGAAGATATAGGGCAGATCCCTGAACCTGAACTAACATTTGCAGGAAGAGATTCTGAGGAACTGAGACAAATAGTGGTAACGAGAGAGGAAGTTCTAGGCTTAATGGACAATATAAAAACTGACAAATCACCAGACCCGGATGGCATCCACCCGAGAGTTCTCAAAGAACTCAAATGTGAAATTGCTGATCTGCTAACTAAAATATGTAACTTGTCCCTCGGGTCCTCCTCCGTGCCTGAGGACTGGAAAGTGGTAAATGTAACGCCAATCTTCAAAAAGGGATCCAGGGGGGATCCCGGAAATTACAGGCCAGTTAGCTTAACTTCTGTCCTTGGAAAACTGGTAGAAAGTATTATTAAAGCTAGATTAACTAAGCACATAGAAGAACAAGCCTTGCTGAAGCAGAGCCAGCATGGCTTCTGCAAGGGAAAGTCCTGTCTCAGTAACCTATTAGAATTCTTTGAGAGTGTCAACAAGCATATAGATAGAGGTAATCCAGTGGACATAGTGTACTTAGACTTTCAAAAAGCGTTTGACAAGGTACCTCACCAAAGACTTCTGAGGAAGCTTAGCAGTCATGGAATAAGAGGAGAGGTCCTCTTGTGGATAAGGAATTGGTTAAGAAGCAGAAAGCAGAGAGTAGGAATAAACGGACAGTTCTCCCAATGGAGGGCTGTAGAAAGTGGAGTCCCTCAAGGATCGGTATTGGGACCTGTACTTTTCAACTTGTTCATTAATGACCTAGAATTAGGAGTGAGCAGTGAAGTGGCCAAGTTTGCTGATGACACTAAATTGTTCAGGGTTGTTAAAACAAAAAAGGATTGCGAAGAGCTCCAAAAAGATCTCTCCAAACTGAGTGAATGGGCGGAAAAATGGCAAATGCAATTCAATATAAACAAGTGTAAAATTATGCATATTGGAACAAAAAATCTGAATTTCACATATACGCTCATGGGGTCTGAACTGGCAGTGACCAACCAATAGAGAGACCTCGGGGTTGTAGTGGACAGCACAATGAAAATGTCGACCCAATGTGCGGCAGCTGTGAAAAAGGCAAATTCCATGCTAGCGATAATTAGGAAAGGTATTGAAAATAAAACAGCCGATATCATAATGCCGTTGTATAAATCTATGGTGCGGCCGCATTTGGAATACTGTGTACAGTTCTGGTCGCCTCATCTCAGAAAGGATATGATAGAGTTGGAAAAGGTTCAGAAGAGGGCAACCAGAATGATCAAGGGGATGGAGCGACTCCCTTACGAGGAAAGGTTGCAGCATTTGGGCCTTTTTAGTTTAGAGAAAAGGCGGGTCAGAGGAGACATGATAGAAGTGTATAAAATTATGCATGGCATTGAGAAAGTGGATAGAGAAAAGTTTTTCTCCCTCTCTCATAATACTAGAACTCGTGGACATTCAAAGAAGCTGAATGTTGGAAGATTCAGGACAGACAGAAGGAAGTACTTCTTTACTCAGTGCATAGTCAAACTATGGAATTTGCTCCCACAAGATGCAGTAATGACCACCAGCTTGGATGGCTTTAAAAGAAGATTAGACAAATTCATGGAGGACACGGCTATCAATGGCTACTAGCCATGATGGCTGTGCTCTGTCACCCTAGTCAGAGGCAGCATGCTTCTGAAAACCTGTTGCCGGAAGCCTCAGGAGGGGAGAATGTTCTTGCACTCGGGTCCTGCTTGTGGGCTTCCCCCAGGCACCTGGTTGGCCACTGTGAGAACAGGATGCTGGACTAGATGGGCCACTGGCCTGATCCAGCAGGGTCTTCTTATGTTCTTATGTTCTTAACCATGGAGTCTCTTCAGAGCAGTGATACGTGCCATGCTTAAGTAGTGTAACATTTCTAAGTGCAATAACAGTATGTGATAAAACTGATTTTTCTTACTGTTGACAATTGCACGTTTCTTCATGACTTCGAACAAAACCAAAACAGTCTAGCAGTGAGCTAGAGAAAAAGAGATTGATGTAATAGCCCAGCCCTGAAGGAAAATTCCTTTTCACCCCATCTGCTATCTCAAATGCCAAGCCCTAGAAGTGCCACATATTCCAAAATAACAAACGTTAACCATGTATGTAAATCTTACTCACTAGCACTGATCTGTCACAGAAAAAATAGTGTTTTTTTTGCTTGCATCAGATGCTGAAGTAGAGCAAGCCAAAAATGAAATGGTAAATGTGTTGTATTTATTAATATTTTATTTATTTATTACATTTATTAGTCACCCATCTGGCTGGCTGTCCAGCCGTTCTGGGTGATGTACAAAATAAAAACATACAAATACACTAAAACATTAAAAATCTCAACAACGATAATAAAACCTAACCCACCCCAAAAGCCTGCCTGATAAAGCCTGCTTTATCCTGAACTGATATGTGTCCTAACTTTTGAGGCCATGTAATATATGTAGCATTTTAAGGTTATTTCATGTAATCTGTCTATCAGTCCATTCTATCAGTTCTATCTGTTCATCTTTCGATGGACAATCTCCCCTCCACCAATTGGTCTCAGCAAACAGTAATTTTACATACCACAAGAGGAAACAAATCTAGAGGGGGAGCCATTTTAGTTTCTTGCAGCAAAAGTAAGATTCTTGTGGCACCTTAAAGACTAACAAACTTATTGCGGCATACGCTTTTGTGAACCGAGGCATGAAGTGTTATCCCAAGTTATATATATACCCATGGTTTGAAGTGGGAGGAATTGAAAAAGTGAGGTCTGAGGGAAATGAAATATGGGAAAGTATAGACAGTGAAAATTACATAATTAACAGTGGAATTCATAAAACAGGTGTTGATGACACAAACATTGGTTAGCCAATTTTAGCATATTATATAAGAGTGTTCCTCTTTGATGTTTGATGCATATGGGGTCGTATCTACTTTGGATTCTTATTTTATTTGTTTCCAGATCTGATGATGTAGTGGATACATATCCTTATTTTTATTCTTTCCCTCATTAGCTTTTGCTTTATGGTTTAACACGCCCGTTAGTTCATAAGACTTGCCAGCTTCATTGGCCACTAGCTTTTGCCATTTCTTCGTTTCTCATCAGTTCTCTTTCCCTTCATTTTTCTCATTTATTGTGCAAGAGTCCTTATATAAAACACACAAAATGTGGTTTAGTAATCTACCCTTTTACAGAAGTTACCTACAGCATGATTTAATTTATAATGATTTATAATCTCAGTTTGGAGATGAACAGACTTTTGAGAGTGATGAAAAATTATTCAGGAATTGTTTTGAGCATAGAACTGAATAGCTAGATTTATTCCAAAAACTTAAAGTAGTCTGTAAATTAAGTGGGGCATGCATTAAAAAGGGGCTCCCACTTCAAAGGCTGAAAAACACCATTCATTAATATAATGGGATAATATTTATGAGAGTAACCCTTCCCATTGCTTTTTCTAAGTCAGCTCTGAAGAACTGGAAGCACCTTGCTCACAGTTCACCTGATAGTTACAGAACACAAAATTTCCTCTCCCCTTCCTACATATACTAATTCTGCTTGGCTCCAGTGAGAGCTAAACTTTGTTCAGGGCAAGGACTAAAAAAGAGGTGGAACCACAATTCTAAGATGACTTATTTAGCTCCTTAGTTGCTTGCCTGCAGCCTGAGGCTCTCTGCTGTGGCTCTGTACTAGGTCACTGGGTCCTAGAGAGAGTGAACTGTCTATTTTCAGTGCTAATTCTTCAAATGCCAGACGCCCTTATCTGCCCCTGTATTTAGCTCACTTACTGAAATGAAAAGTTTAATGTATGGGATGAAGTGCAGATTCAACCAAGAAAACAAGAGGAGCCCCATCTGACAGGTGTGTCTGATGATCAACTGCTTACCCAATATTTATTGATCTGCTTTTTATTTACAGCAGCTTGGAACTGTCTACATTTCTTTTTTATATGTGATTTTTTTCTTTAGTTCAGCTACACCCTAAACATGCTTAACACTCATTTTTGCATCTCTCCACATTGTTCTACACTACATTTGGAGATGGCAGATCCCAACTTTGCTTATTTTTAGTAGACAGTCTTGTAGGATCTCCCCCCCCATTTAACTTACACACACACACAAAGGAGAGAGAGATGTAGGATGTAAGTGAGGGCAGAATAAAGCCCCTAATCTTAATTATTCATTCTGCAGTATTATAAATGACTAAAGATTACTTCCAATGTTGGTATAATCTTATAGTGTGCAGATGTGGCTCTCTTTGGTATATGCCATCTTTACTGAACTCACAATTTCCATAATGCTGTCACATTCTGCATGGGAAGCAGATTTACAGATAGGTAATCCATGTAAGGTATTTTAAAGACAGCTTATTAAAGGATTGAGGCCTGCTGTTAAATTACATATGCTTTCAATTGCTATGAGGAGCAAACAGTATCAAGAAGTACAATAATTTAGCTACAGCTGGAGAAAGGCCTATTTAAAGTTTCGATGACTGATCCTTTAAACTTTTTCTTTAAAGTTCTTTTCTGCTTTATATCTATCCCTGTGTCATGTGGGGTTCTCTTTTATATTGCAGAATTTCACTAGAAGGTCTAAAGTGAGTGCATGTTAAGCAACTGAAATTTGGTCTTCAGACTGATGCACGGAATTTACAAAATGATTTGAGGCTTCCAGTCTCCATACTTGGTGGCATTATCTAAACACCTGACAGCAACGACTAAGTCTTTGCATTTTCAGTATTGCTAATTATAAATGGCTCAAATCCACGTTCAGTGCTTATACCACAGCCTTCTTCAGTAAAGTGAGCTGTGATTATCCCGTTTTGTACATGAAGTTGTTTGAGCATATTGGATAGTGCCCCCATCTGTCTCTGAAAACACAAGACAATGTGTCACTTAACATGCCTTCTGCTTTCATTTACCCCCCCCACTTTAAAATGGCTCAAGATTTTCATTCAGTTTTGTTTCTTTTGTCTGGTAAAAAGTACATGGAAGAATGTGTTTGCATATATATATTAAAAGCTCTAATGTTGGAATTTGATGTCAAGACCAATTTGGATCACCAGAATTACAAAACACAGTGCTGCAGAGGTGCTACATTATACAGACACAAAGCGTGTATAGAGCTAAAAGGAGGCTGTGAAGTCACTTCATAAAGGGAGCCTAGCCACGTGTTTGCATGTGAGCGTCACTACAATCTGGAAAAAAGAAGAAGAAAAGATAGAAAAGCAAACACTATTATATCCTGTATCCTTGAGCGATTATTGGAATTGGATTTCAGAGCTTTAGACTGAATGACTATTTGAGTCTGTGTCAAATTTTTAGCTTAGTAGTTTCTATAAAATATGTTTTCCCTAATGCTGTTAATGATGCTGCCCAAGCTAGACTTCTTTCATTTGTTGTTTTGTATTTCTGTTAGCAGGCATATGGTTTTTATATTGTATATGTATGTGTGTACATAAAAATATATATATCTTACGACGCAAGCATTTTCAGACCTATGAGAGACAGGAATGCTAAAATCACCGTGTTAAGATATCCACAATATAATTTGCTGTTCTAATTTCTGTAACATAGTTTTACTGAAAAATATACCTATTCTCAGACAATTAAATTTCTTTAAATCTTTATACACAAATTTTGCTTTCCTTTAAAGTACAATCAAATTTTCCTATACTTTCCTTACTTTCACATTAATATGTCATATTGCTTCCTTTTAATAAATGTAAGGTAATATATTTTCATTTTGAAATATTTACAGTGTAAATTAACAAAATGGTGTTTCTATCCTTTTCTAATAAATCTCCTTTTGCATAAAGGCTACCAGTTGTGTACCGAGCCCAATTCAAGGTGTTGGTGTTAACCTTTAAAGCCCTATACGGTGTCGGTCCAGTTTATCTAAAGGAGCGCCTCCAGCATCACCAAATATGCTGCCTGACGAGATCTGCCTCACAAGACCTTCTCTCGGTCCCACCAGTTAAGACAGCTAGGCTGGTGCAGACCAGAGAGAGGGCATTCTCAGTTGTGGCCCCCACCCTCTGGAACTCTCTGCCATACGACCTTCGCCATGCCCCCTTCCTGGTAGGTTTCCGCCAAGGATTGAAAACTTGGTTGTTTCAGCGGGCATACAAGTCTCCTAGATAATTTTAGTTTACAGTGTATAGATGTAGGTTGGTGGATTATAATTGTTTTATATGTTAAAACTGTATTATATGTTGTATTTTTAATTATGTACGCCGCCTAGAGTGGCCGTTCATTCGGCCAGATAGGCGGCCTAAAAATAAAAAAAATAAAATTTTATTATTTATTTTATTATTATTATTATAAGGTTTAGGGGTTAATGGAGAGATTTTAAATTGCATGACTTTTTTGTAATAAATGAATGTGTAAGACCCTTATTAAGTCATAGTTTGCCCTGTATAATAATTTATAAAACAAAACAAAAAACCCTGGACAACAGAAACTTTAAAATAAGAGATGAATCTTGCACATTTCTGCTAATGATACACAGACTGTTGCCACTGGAAGAAAAATTAATTGCTTATATATATAAAAAAGTGAACATGTACATTTTAATTCTACTTTCAAACTGTATTTTATTTGCCTTTATTTAGAAAATGTCTTCAAGAAAGTCAGTAAAGACAAAAAGTTTAACTACTAGACTGTAAAAACAATCAATTATTGATCAGTTAATTTTGTTTTGTGTATGACTGCAAAACTGGAAATTTAGTACCAACACACATCATTAACTGATCAAATATTACATGAAATAAACTTGCTTAAATAAATGTAAAGCATATGTCTAATTAAGCAAAACAGCAAGTGTAAATAATGTATTAATAAGCCCAAGTGTGAATGTCTTTTTTTGAGGAGTGTGTGTTGTTTATGTAAAAATATTTTGATGAGAATATTGGGATGGGGATGGGGCTATTTGAAGGTCAAACTAAATTCAGAATTATAAGTGAAAAAATTGAAATGTAAATACCTAGATCTTTGATAGTGAAGTAATTAAAATGTATGGTTTTGCCTACTGTGTATAATAAGGGCTTATATTTGATCAACCATAAAAGTTATTTAATCATTTTAACCTTGGAATTCTACCCCACAGAAAAAAAATCTACTTAATGGAAGTTAGCTGAGAAGCATTAGAGTATCACAACATCAAGACGGCTGAGCGAGAGGGCATGGAAAATTCAAGCACAGCTTATTTCTGCCATAATACTATAGCAGGTTGCATGGCAACCAGTGGATGTGGATTTTGAAGTTACTTTATCCTTATTCAGTGAGCAAATACTTAGCCTGTATTTATTTTGGTAATTTCTAGAATTAATCAGGTATTGAAGGCCTAATTTGTAGCATATTCTCGCTGTGATTCCAAGTGCCAAATATTAAATGTTTAACAAGCTCAGATCAAAGATGGCTTCAAAGAATAACACAGCTTATGTATTTCTTAGGATACTGTGCCTGATAAGTATCAAAGCTGCACTACAGTCATATGAAGGTATGGCAGAGCTAAGACAATGGCTGGAAGAATCCTGTGGCTTGGAGAGTCCAACATGCACAAAAAAAACATTATGTGTTTATTTTATTCTATTCATATCCCACCTTTCCTCCAAGCTCACAGTGGGATATGTGGTTCTCTCCTTCCCATTTTATCTGCACAACAATCCTATGAGGTAGGTTAGTTGAGATATATTGACTGGCCCAAGGTCACCCGTTGAACCTGATGATTCAGTAGGGATTTGAACACTGGTCTGTCAGGTCCTAGTCCAACATTCTAACCACTACACGAAACTGTAGTACACCAAGTGAGCATGAATTTCGAACACCCCCGCCAGTGACACTGAAGCATATGAAGAGGTAGGTTAGTGTTGGGATGGATACCTTTGGGCACTGGAGTTATCAGAGAATATGGTCTGCGTTTAGCTGGGGTCTACAGAAAGCCCAAATGGGATGGAGCATTTTGGAGATCTGAGTGTAGTTCTAATTTCAGTAGTCTTTTCCTGTAACATGGTCTAAGTCCACTGAGAGACCCCAGGGCATGATGGAGAGCTGAACTGGGAAATCCACTGAAGTGTGAAGATTACACATTATCACTATCCCAGACTTTCTTTCCCATATGTTGATCTCAGCCTGCTGTCTTTCTTGCCAACTGGCTCTCAAATCTCACATCTGGGAACTAAACAGCAAACATCTGATTTATTGGGTCACAGAGGATAGCACCTGACATTTAGCCCTGGAACTTAACTTTCCAGTGCAATTGACTAGTTAATGTATGTGACAGAGGACTCCGTTTTTTTAAAAAAGAGATTATCACATATCTGAATTTCATGTTCAAAGCAAGACTTATTTAAAAAAAATGTTCTAACTTTATACACACCTACCAATTTTTGAAAATCCATAAGAGGCAAATTGAGGCTGCAGTCGTAACCCTACTAACATAAAAGTAAGCCCCACTGAATTCAATAGAGTTTCCTTCTGAACAGACATGGGGATGTACCCAATGCTGTGCTAAGTTAAGGTCACTAAGCAGTACAGTTCCAGTGGTGAAATGTTTTGCAGCAGAAGAACGTTGTTGCATAAGAGAATGCATAAGCAAGTTTCTGGTAACTTTGTTGCACAATAGTTTGTGCAAGCTGTTGCACAGTGAATTTCCACAAGAGCAACTGTTGTATTGTATTTCTCTGTTGCACAACAATAAAACAAGAATCCTTGCACTAGTGGCCAGAGAACATTAGATACAGCCCAAGGTTTGCACTGTTAGTCTCTTTACCCTACAGTATGTTCCTATACTGTTCTTTATCCTAAATTCAATAGTAGATAATTTAATATGTGTGTTTATTCATATAATATCTGTTAATGCATGATAAATGTTGGAATGCTTAATGATGAAAGTTCCCCTTCCACTATCAGACAGCCTGGAGAGGAAGGATGAATATGGGGTGAATTAGTGCAGAATTAGGACTGAATGGAAATTTGCTGAAATCTAGTGTGCAACATAAGAGAGCTAGAAACATTGTTGGATGGAAACTCAGATTCCATTTAGACATTACAGCAGCAGCCATTTAGACGTTATAGTCCTTGTGATCAAGGAAGGCTAATCTGTGGCCCTTCAGATGTTGCTGGACTACAGCTCCCATCTTCCTTGGCCACTGGCCGTGCATGCCATAGTTTATGAGTGTAGGAGTTCAACAATAGCTGGAGGGCTACAGGATATTCACTACTGCTTTAAATGTTGCACCTGTTCGGATTTTTATTTCTCACGAGTTCTTCCCATCAGGCCTATCATCAGGCTTTGGTGGATTCTCAGCATAGTCCAAATCTGCTGTCACCCCTCTGCCATTGGGCTTCCTGTTTGGCATTGATGCCAGCAGGCACCACCATCATGAATCCCCCTGTCCAGCTAGATACTGCCACTGTAGCCAGCCACTCACCTCCCCCCCATGCACTTATGCAGTGGCTACTATTTTTGGATGTAAGCCAACCCTCCACTTGGCTATCTTTGATCCTCCACAATGCAATGCCCATCCAAAAGTGTCATCTGCCAGGTAAATATGTCTGAGGGGAGGAAAGTGATTGGCTGTGGTGAAGGCAGCAGAACAGGGCAAGGAAGGAATGATGACAGTGAGGTTATGCTTTAAACTGGATTCCTGCATTGAGCAGGAAGTTGGGCTCAGTGGCCTTATAGGTCCCTTCCAACTCTATTATTCTATGATTCCAGGGTCCAGGGCCCTCAGCAGGTGTCACTCATGCAGACCTCTGATGACAGCCCACTAATTCTTCCCGTGGCACTGCTTGCTGCCCTCTGTATGTTGTTGTTGTTGTTATGTGCCTTCAAGTCGGTTACGACTTATGGCGACCCTATGAATCTGTGACCTCCAAGAGCATCTGTCATGAACCACCCTGTTCAGATCTTGTAAGTTCAGGTCTGTGGCTTTCTTGATGGAATCAATCCATCTCTTGTTTGGCCTTCCTCTTTTTCTACTCCCTTCTGTTTTTCCCAGCATTATTGTCTTTTCTAGTGAATTGTGTCTTATGACGTGTCCAAAGTATGATAACCTTCGTTTCATCATTTTAGCTTCTAGTGACAGTTCTCGTTAAATTTGTTCTAACACCCAATTATTTGTCTTTTTCGCAGTCCATGGTATGCACAAAGCTCTCCTCCAACACCACATTTCAAATGAGGTGATTTTTCTCTTATCTGCTTTTTTCACTGTCCAACTTTCACTTCCATACACAGAGATCGGAAATACCATGGTCTGAATGATCCTGACTTTAGTGTTCAGTGACACATCTTTGCATTTGAGGACCTTTTCTAGTTCTCTCACAGCTGCCCTCCCCAGTCCTAGCCTTCTTCTGATTTCTGGACTATGGTCTCCATTTTGGTTAATGACTGTGCCGAGGTATTGATAATCCTTGACAACTTCAATGTCCTCATTGCCAACTTTAAAGTTACATAAATCTTCTACTGTCATTACTTTAGTCTTTTTGACGTTCAGCTGTAGTCCTGCTTTTGTGCTTTCCTCTTTAACTTTCCTCAGTATTTGTTTCAAATCAGCTTGTAGCAGCTCTATTGGTATGCCATCTATTCCTGGTGATTTGTACCTTCCAAGTATTTTAAGAGCTGCTTTCACCTCACATTCTAAAATTTCTGGTTCATCATCATACGGTTCCTCCATGAATGAATCTGTCCTCCTGGCATCTCTTTTATAGAGTTCTTCAGTGTATTGATTCACTAATAGGCCAAAAAAACCCTTGTAGTTTAAGACCGTACTTATCAAACTTTAAAAAGCAGGGAAATTGGGCGACTATAGTGAATGCAACAGGGGAGCAGGAGACCTGAGCTGTTCTCTGAGATACTGTACTGCCCTACAATCAGCCCAAATAACAGAAACAAGACACATGCTGTGCTGGTCTTGTGTTAGCAGGGAGGAAGCAACTATATTAACATAATATAATTCAGATAGTCACTTTAAATATGTTTGATTTACTTTGCACTTTGATATCCTATAGTAAATTATTTTCTTTTTTCAGATTCAACTGTTAATGCATCCCAAGTAGAAATAGAATATAACCTCCAGTTTGAAACACAAAAGTCTATCTTCACTATCATATGACATTGACCAATAAAAAAGGCTTTCAAATTTATTTTTATTAATTTCACACAGATTTCTAGGGTGAATAATGAGATTACAGTGAGATTACAGTGGTAACACAGGAAAGAAGCAAAGTAAGAAGAACACCAACAAACATACAAAAATGTAATTCTTCATTTTTGGAGATGCAGTCCTGATTGTAGGTGTTGTCAGCACTCACCATATGTTCAGAGGCATATGTTACCAAATTCTTCCAAGCTACACAGGAAGTAGATTGGACTGTGAAAGACCAACCCAAATTGTGTTTGCAGTTTTTACAAATTTGTAGGGCGATACAATATATCAGAGAGGAGGTCAGATCTCCTGTTTGATAGAAATATCTGTTGGCTCTAGGTATGTTCTTGAACTGCAAGGGTTTTTTGTCTATCAGTGAATTTCTCTGCTTTTTAAGAAATGGGATCCTGTGCACGTTTGCTGAGAATAGATTGATCATTTGTGTACTTACTGAGTTCAATGGGATTTATTCCCTGTAATCATGCTTAGGATAGGTGAAACTGACCATGGGGGAGTAGGAGAAGGGGGAGGGAGAAGGGCTGGAATAGACAGGAGAAGAGGAAGAAGGAAGAGGGGGAGGAAAGGAAGAAAGGAGGAGGATGGGAGAAGAGAGGGGGAAGAGAGAGAGGAAGGGAAGGAGGGAGGGGAAAGGCAAGTCTGATCATTTGCATGCTTATTGAATGGGATTTACTCCCATGCATTCATGCTTAGGATAGGTGAAACTGACTGCAGGGAGGAGAAGGGGAAGGGAGGGAGGAGGATGGGAGGGAAGAGGGGAGGAAGAAGGGAGCGGAGAGGGTGAGGGGAGGGGTTGGGGATTGGAAGGGGAGGGGAGGGGGAGGGTGGGAGAGGGGAAGGAAGGGGGAGAGGGGGACAGGAGGGAGGGGATAGGAGGGAGAAGCAGGGTAGGGAAGGTTTGATCATTTGCATGTTTATTGAGTTCAGTGGGATTTACTCCTGTGCAATCATAGGAGGATAGGATAGGTGAAACTGACCTGGGGGAGGGGCAGGGAGAGGGGAAGGGGGAGGGGAGAAAGAGGAAGGATAGGGAGGGGGAGGGAGAAAGGGGGAGGGGAGAGGGAAGGGGGAAATGGGTGGGTGAGCACTGAGCAGAAGGAAAGCCCCTCCCCTTTCCAAAAGGAAACCATTGTTAACAGTATCATTATTTTTCAGAGTTTCCCCCACCTTTTTAGTCTATAGCAGACACATGTAGTCTCCCATCCAAATTTAAATCAAAGTTGTCTCTGGCCAGATCCATGCAAGACATCTTTCCACTTTAAACAGTTATGGCTTCCCCCAAAGTATCCTGGGAAGTGTAGTTTGTAAAGGAGGCTGAGAGATGGTAGGAGACTCCTATTCCCTTCACAGAGCTACAATCATCAGAATTCTCTGGGAAGAGGGGCTGACTATTAAATCACTCTGGCCACTGGAGCTGTTAGTGGAATAGGAGTATCCTAATAACTTTTAGCACCCTTCACAAACTACACTTTCCAGGATTCTTAGGGGAAAGCCATGAATGTTTTAAGTGGGATCAATGTCTGGCTTGAGTTTGGCCCCGATTACCAAGCCAAACAGCTGTTAGGTTTAGAACATCATTGTTCATTGGCAATCACTCGTGGCTGAGTAAGATTGTCTTCCAGGGTAAGGTCTTTAACAGTGGGTCTGTAAGTGACTGTGGAGGCCAGTTCTGGATCCACACAGCCTTCCACAATGAGGACTTAGGTTTCCAGATGGAAGATGGTCACGATGAGGATTTGCTTGACATGCCTTCCACTTAGCTCGTTTGTCCCTTTCGCACTGTACTCGTGCTTCTTCAAAGTCCATAGCACCTTTGATAATGGCCAACCTCATGGGCCAAAGCTTCCCAGTTCTCGATGTTCATGTTACATTTTTTTAGATTAGGTTTAAGAACATATTTAAACCTCTTTTGCTGTCCACTGCTATTCCATTTTCCATCCTTAAGTTGGGAGTAAAGTAGCTGCTTTGGAAGACGGTGATCAGGCATTCGAACAACATGACCGGTCCAGCGAAGTTGATGTTGGAGGATCATTGTTTCAACACTGGTAGTCTTTACTTCTTCCAATATGTTAACATTAATCCGCCTATCTTCCCAAGTAATTTGCAGAATTTTCTGGAGGCAGCATTGGTGGAATCTTTCAAGAAGTTGGGAGTGGCATTTATGGATGGTCTATGGTTCACAGGCATACAGTAAGGTCGGTAGTACAATGACTTTGTAAATAAGCATTTTGGTCTCCCTGCAAATATCCCAATCCTTGAACACTCTACGCTTCATTCAAGAGAATGCGGCACTCGTAGAGCTCAGACAATGCTGAATTTCAGCGTCGATGTCAGCTTTTACAGAGAGATGGCTGCCAAGATAAGAAAATTATTACTGTGCATGCCTGTGCTATCATACACTCCCATGTTAAATTTCTTAAATTAATTAAAAATCAGCCAGGCATTTAAAAAACTTTTAAACTGCAGAATATGAAGGTCAGAGTATGGGGCAAAGTCAGTAATAGGATTACAGGTACTCTGTGAACATGGCTGCTTTTTAATTAATTTCAACAAATTATGAGATCAGTGGCAGAAAACAAATCCAACGGGTCTGGGTTTTTTCTCTTGTTTTACACTTTAAACTCTAGATTCTCTCTGAGTGTTTTGTGTGTCACCATGAAAAAACAGAGTTATTAAGCAAGCATTTCTGAGTTCAGGACTATAAATTTTGTAAGATTTTGTTTTGAAATGAGCTTATGGGAAGCAGCAGAATGGCATGGGGAGTATTTTCAATTTAACATTGTGGAATGTGAAAATCCATGCTAGCTGTAGTATACAGATCCTCTTGTGGCTGTGTAATTAAAGGCCCATTACCATATGGGAAGCTCAATAACACAAGCTGTTATTACACAGTGTTAAGATCTCGAATGATGACTAGGTGGTAAAGACCGACGGTTACATCAAGTTTTATTCAATGTAGACCTGTTGAAATTCATTGGCCTAAGTTAGTCATGTTCATTAATTTCAATGGGTTTACTCTGAGTAGGACTAACACTGGATATAGCCCCTATGCTGGTCCTTGTGAGGAGAGGCCTTTAAATGATAAAAGTGTCATGGATTGAAGCTATAGAAAAGCAACTGCCATGCCACTGCTGAAAGGTCTAAAGCAGGTTTGGGGAAACTTTGGCCCTCTATATGTTGCTGAACTACAACTCCTATCATCCCTAGCAACAGGCCATGCTTGCTGGGGCTGATGGGTTGTAGTTAAGAAACATCTGGAGGAACAAACATTCCCCACACCTGGTCTGAAGGGTATTTGATTTGGAATATAAAATGGGTCCAAAAGGCGAAAAGTGAAGAGGACAATGAAAGGTGCCTTCTTCACGCTTGTTTAAAAGAACGTGTTGTTACAAAAAAGTACCTAATGATCAGAGCTTGGAAAAGTTACTTTTTTAAAACTACAACTCCCATCAGCCCCAGCCAGCATAGCCACTGGATTGGGCTGATGGGAGTTGTAGTTCAAAAAAGTAACTTTTCCAAGCTCTGCTAATGATGCTGTATTCTTAGATGCTCTAGCTGAAGCCTCATACTCTATTTTCTTTGTGGATCTCTTCCCCGCTCACCTGAAGAAAGGACTGTAAGTTCACATAGCACTTCTTAAAATAGGTAACAGAGGCTGGGGGAAAACCCCGTTTTTCCTGTCCTGGAGCATATTACAACATGTTTTAGATGGACTTTAATCAATAAGGCTGCAATCCAGTGCCTGCTTACCTAAAAAGAAGCCCAACTGAACTCAGTGCAAGTTATTTTTGAGTAGAATTGTATAGGATTTTGGTGTAAATATTTATGAAGGAATTTGAGCATGTATTAGTAAAGGAATGTATCATGATACATGTATGTTGAACAAAGTTTTATCTATTAGATTTATATCACACATTTCCTCAAGGTGGTGTACATAGCTCTCCTCCTCATTTTATCCTCACAACAACCCTGTGAGTAAAGAATAGCAGGATAGCCTGTTTCATACAAGCATGATTTATTAAATGCCTGTTCTTTCTAAGGGAATCTGGGCCTCTTTGGACTTCTAGACTAGACCAAATATATCACAAATTCAGCAAAAGACCACCATCCCCAATGGAATTACTTCTGGGTTAATTTCAAGTGGAATTTTGCTAAGGAAGAAGACCCTTTGAAGTAGTATTCTAAAAAAAGGGTGTTGCTGAAAAAAATTCAATATAGTTTTGCCATTTTATGGTGGTCACAATTCAGCTCTAGTTCCTATGGTCAAACTTTCCAGGGGCCAGGATTGTGCTGGAGTTGTCCTCCATGTGGACATTTGCAGAGTAGCTTCTCGCTGCTTAAAACTGTATTATTGTAGCAGGATGGGCAATGGCCACAATGTAGAAAACATTAAAAAACAGAGACTAGCCAAAACTACCTTGCCTTCACTCCTAAAAGCAGAAGGAGTCTAGGGTGCTTCTAATTATCCATGACTATACTCATAAGGTTCTTCATCCATAGAATAAAACAGTCCTATAACAGGAACAGACCAGAAAGTTATCAGGACCAATCCTTGGTCAAAAGGCTATCTAGACATCAGCCTTCCCATATTATCCTTCTTAAGATATTCTTCATGATATCAACATACAGAGAACAGGAGGAAAGGAAATGCACTACACCAGATGTGGAGAACCTTTGGCTCTCCAGATGTTGTTGGACTCTAACTCCCATCAGCCCCAGGCAGCATGGCCAATGATCAGGGATGATGGGAGTTGTAGTTCAGCAACATCTGGAGAGCCAAAGGTTCCCCAGTTCTGCATTATGTTATTGATTCAGATTATTAAAGATTGTGGTCACTGTTGCCTGTTCTATTTCCATAGCTATTACTAGCACAAATGTTTTGCAATCTTGAACAGAAGGTTTGTGTTGCTGCTTGAATGCTCATATTGTGGGCTGCTTTTGGACCACAGGACTACTCCAGGTGTCCTTATTCATTGTCTGATACAGAAATATGATTCTTTGCAGCAAAAATTCACTGGAATAACCAACAAGATATATAATTTATTTGTATAAGATATGCACTTGGGGAGCTTTTGAAATTAGAGGTTTGTAATTTGTCCCTTAGGTAAACCCTCTTCATTTCTGTACTGTAGGGGGTTCAGCTGATGACACTGTACTGGGTTTCATGTATTAAATATTAATTAGGTAGGCTTACAAAATTCTCCCCATCAGAATTTCTTCTGGAATTTTGGTACTCCAAATTCTTTGTCCTCATTTTAAAGTGGAACCAATGCATTAGGAATTCTTCACTGTTCCATTTTTTAAAAAAATCTATTTTTTTCACAGAGCATGGTGTGTGTGCATTTTAATGCAGCTTTTCAGTTCAATTCATTACTCTCTTACTTCACTCTACGTCAGTAGTGTATATGGAAGGCTTGATAAAACACTGCTGATTTCCCCATCCCTCCACACACACACACACACACCAGTCTTTTGTGTGGTGCTTTACTCATGCAAAGAAGTACATGTTTATGTCCATTAGTACAGCACTGCACAAAAGTAATATAGATATTCATAAGATCACACAAAGGCTGCCTTTTTTGAAGTGTCACACATGCACATCTGTAATATAGAGAAGAAAGGTGCAAATTAACTGAAGGAACTGAAACCTGCAACAAACTGCATGAATTAACTTCAAATTAATTTTAGATTTTTTTCTGTTTAAACCACAAATCAGGCTTCATCAAGTGAAACAACTCCAAGCTTTCCCACACACACTTCTGGGCAAGGAACTCGCAAAGTAAAATACTAAAGTAAGAACATTCTGAAAGAAGTGGATCATTGGAGAGACTGAATTTTATTTATATTCTGCCCTTTCGGCAAATTTGGTTCCAGGGTGAATTCCAAAATTAAAATATGAACAAATAATAAGCCACATAAAAACAACTAGTAGATAAAAACAGAGCAGACAGATTTTTCATGCCTGAAATAGTTTAAAAGCCTGGAAGGATACAAAGAGTTTTAACTGGTGACTCAAAGAAAGCAATGCTGGCATGAGGGAAGCCTTTTTGGGAAGGATGCTCCACAAAAAGACTCCCTCTCTAGTTGTCACATGGTTCACCTCTAACAAGAAGAGAACAGAGAGAAGAGCTTCAGCTGGTGATCTCAGAGAGCAGTCAGGGTGATGTGGGAGAAGATTCTTCTTCAGGAATCTGGTTCCCACGCTGCTTAGGGCTCTAAGAAGTCAATACTTTTAAACAGCATGAGGCAAATCTCATTTGTAGACATAAGGTTGGATCCAGATTTGTCATGCTTAGAGTAAATCTACTGAAATAAAAGGAACTCTAGTTAGTTATAAGTCCCAATAGTTTCAATGGGTCTACTCCAAGCATGTTTAAAGTCTGGATCCAACCCATAAAGCTTACCCTAAAAGACAGAAGGCAAGTATTAGCCGGATACAGCTCTACCGTTTCAGTGTTTCCGAACATTATACAATAGGAACCAGTGCACGGTTTTTGTTCACAGTGTCTGGAAGAATTAGAACTCGCAACAAGCTACTCTGCAAACACCCTGAAGCTTCAATTGTTTGCCCCACCTGACCCTAAGCATATTAATGTATGGTAATGAGTGGCCTTCTAAAATCAGTACACAAAACACTATGGTTCTTAAATTAATAAATCCATCCTGTAACATTGATTCTTGATTATGAAAAAATGCAGTGCCAGAAAATTTCCATATCAGCTACATGCCAAGACCTGTTAAGTGTCAATAGCGGCGTTGAGTTATGGAGACCACATCACAGGGCTCTGGTTCAGGATTCGGACAGATATAAGAACATTTCCACTTAGGAGTAAAAGGCTCTATATTATTATTTAAACTGATTCTGGTACTGGTAGTGGTAGCTTTAGAACAAGAGGAACTAAATTACTATTCCATATTATATTTGCCTTGTTGCAACTCTGCACTTCTGTAATATCAAAGAAAACTTCATCATAAATAACTGGTTAAAAAAAGAAGGGGGTTTTCCTTCAAAAAATAATTATCCAACAGATTATACTGTTAAAGCGGTGCTTTTGGTTTTTCATTCAAAAGTAATTTTGCACATCCTTTAAAAAAGAAATCACAAATATAAGAGAATAAAGTTCTCTAAAAATTCAGTGGGTCCAATCCAGTCTAGATGGGAATCTACTTCAATTTATGCAGTTTGGTCTACAGTTTGCAAACAAAAGAATACCTTTACTCCAAGTGTCAATCTGCATTCTTTGTAAATGCACCCCTACATTACCAGCTGAATCTGACAGCTTGTGATCTTGTAGGTGATAAGGCTGTAGGTAGCCTAGTTCAGAGACTCCCTTTTCCCCTGCCAGTGCTGCATATATTTGCCTTTTTGAAGAAAATGTTTTTCAAGAACCATCAGTTTTGAAGAAGAGCCCAAGCTGTTCCCTGACATCCATTTAAATTGTTAGTACTGTGCATTGTCAACATGGAGCCAAGTTCTTTAAATTATAAGGGAAGAAACCCCTATGATTTGGGTCCTGCTGTGACATGTCTTAGCCCTTCTTGCCAACTGTGAGCCTTTAAAAAGCACCAGAGAAAGATGCACAGGGAGCACCTTGCTCTAGTTTAAACACACTTAGTTTTTGACTGATATTAATGACTATATTTTGACTGTTGCGAAGAATATTGAATGCCCACAGGAAAGCAGAATTAATTAAACTTTGTGATGACTACTGGACAACTACTATCATTTGCCTAAGGATCAACAGGTGGGTTTCTACTTTCTGGGGGGAAAACATTATTGAAGACGGTTGCATTCCAGGAGCTGATCAAGTTGTGCTTTCCAAAAATAAAGAGGCAGCTGGTGGTCTTGCTTTTAATTATGGAAGACTGTGAGAGTTGCTATGACACATTTGTTTCATTTATGAGGAAGATGTTCTTGTATTTTGTTAAGTCTTTTGAAGAACATCTGTAACTCACAGATAAGATTTTCTTTTATATCATGGATAGCAGAGTACAGTTCAACTCCAGCAAGTACTGAGTCCCCAGTATGTTTACAGAAGACTTTCACTTCTGAAGTCAAAATTCACCAAGTGTTCCTATATAGTATGATATAGTTGTATCTATCCATTTATTTTGGAAGAATATTTTGTTAGGCCCAAGGTGCTCCTCTGAAGTTTGGAAAGTCCTTGAAGGTCCCCCCTTCCATGATTCATAATTAAAACTGAGCCAAAAATAAAACTAGAAAGAAGCTCTTCCACTGGAAATAAAGTATCCTCTCTTGGGTGAGTTTTGAACAGATCTTTATTTTTCATTTTTTTGCAGTAGTACTGCAGAGATAAGACATCCTTGCACATAATAAGACAACCTGTGCCCACCCCACTACCTGGACCTGGCATTCAGGCAGATTTTCTGTTATGAATGTCTTCACAGCCCTAATCAATTGCAGCTTTGGCATCATTTTCTCCCTTTAAATTGTCCTTCATCTTAGTAACTGGACATTGTCACATAAACAATCAGATTTCAATATGTGATGATGTCATTTGAGAGCAAACACAGCTAATTTAGAGTGAGGGCAATGCTACTTGAATATTATAATGAAATAGCTGTATAAAACTGGATTTTGGGTTTCAGTGAAACATTATTATTTCTGTTACTATTATAAAAAGCCTTTAGATTTCTTTCCATCACCCCCCGCCACTGTTAGGGGCACTGATAAAAAGTTACATCATGCAAAATTAACAAAGAGTTTCCTTATTGTGCCACTAGGATATGTTTTCCCAGAGTCCGCTTATGCTTTTTGTTTGTGGTTGATTTTCCTCACTGTCACCATTATACTTCTGGGAACCAAGCATACAGAGAGATTATATTTCCCTGCAGAAATAATGGAGCAATATGTGTTTTGTGTTGCTTTTAGGCAGGAGTTCAGTTTGGATGATACTATTTTACTGGCCAACCCTTCTCCCTTGCCATCTGTTTACTGAGAATTGGTCTCAGTAAACAGCTTTTTATTTATTTTAAAAGAAAGTAGTTCAATTACTTCTGAGAAAAAAATTAATCCTGTTGCACTCCTGATGACATCAAGAATCCGATGGAATTTGTACCCAAGTCTGCTAAAAATCCCCAGTCCCCATGACTTGGGACAGCCTTGGAATTAGCTGGATTCTTTCAGATTTGAAACTTTTCACTGCCCCCTAGATTAGGTTTAGGTCTAAATGTACCACCAAGAATGCTACTGCGTGTTTGTCTCATAAGAGTCTAAGAGGAGTCCTTCTGGATTAAGGCCAAAGGTCCATCTAGTCCAGCATTTTGTTTCCAATAGTGGCCATCCATATACATCTGAGAAGCCCAGAAGTTAGGCATGAAGACAACAGCCCTTCTTGCTTTTCCCAGTTGTCTGCTCCCAGCATTTGTTATTCAGAAATAATATTGGCACTGAACACAGATGTTCCTTTTTGCCAGGAGACCACTAGTGTGCTTTTCATAAGGCAATTCAAAAATATGGCTCATTCTCCACCAACCATTATAGCTCACAGCTTTCACAAAAAAAGTGGCTCAGATTTTTAAAATTTCACATGGTTAAGATAGCCCTGCACTCTTGAGACCTTAACCTACAAGGCTTGTGATGCATCTTCACAAGCATGTCAGCAGCGATAATCGTAGCTGTTGCTAGAAATTACTTCACACTTTTCATTAGGTAATTGAGAAGAGAGTTACAATGACCATATGGAGAGCTGGGGCTAAGCACTTGTGCAAGCTGACATCTAGAGTAGGACAGAGATAGGCCATTCTAAGATTATGAACATTAGGAGTTGCTATCAATTAAGTTTTTTAAAGATAATAATTGTAAATAGTGATCATAGTCCTTCATTTTTCTAGATACCACTATTTAAACATTGCAAAAGCCTGTACGTAGGACTGGATTAGAATATTCATAGCCCACTTCTTGGTTCTGTCTATGTACCCCACTCCATCTTCCTGGTAGCTACAATTAAATTAACATTTTCTTTGTGCTTCTCAGGCATTAAACCAGACATTGTTGGACTACAACCCCCATCATCCCTGACCGTTAACTAGCATGAGGATAATGAAGGTTGTTGTCCAAACATATATGGAGACCCAAGGTTGTAGAAGCCTGTGTTAAACCACCACAATCCCTTTTTTTGTGACTCCTGTTTGGAAACATGCCCCAAACCCTCATGAAAAAGCCATTATACATACAACACATTTGGACAATTATTAATGAGGTAAAATTAATTAGGATTAATATTGTCCTAGTGGTGGATCCCACAGACAATTACAATTAACAGCTTGCTGCTTGCTGTGTGTATTTCCTGTCAAGTTAATACATATGAATTTGTCTCTGATATCTTTTGTTTATTAAATATATATGATTAAATTTAATTAACCCATAAATAGGAGTGTAATTGCAAGTAGCATGCACTATTCCCCCTTAGAAATAAGTTATTGACGTTCATGAAAAGATTTAAAATCTGCAGTTTTGCAGGAAATATTATGCCAGTGAATAGAGAAATGCATTCCAAAACAAATTTCCCTTTTATAGTCCAAATTCTGGTTGCAAATTCATTCCCTAATAGAGCTTTTCTACACCAAAGAGGTTGAAGTTACACTGGCTTAAAGTATGCCAAATCCTAATTCCATTCAGAAGCCTTTGGCAGGAGAGAATGCCAGCTGAGCCAGTAGAGCCAGTGGAAAGAAAATAAAAACAGCACAAAAACAGAGCTGTCGTGTGTTTTTACTTACACTACCCTTTTCCCCAGCTAATTTACACCAGGACTGGAGGTCATATGACTAAGTTGAACAGATGTAGGATATGGCATAAGTCCCCTTTCCCTCAGTCCCACCCCCCACCATACACCTGGACTGCCCCTTTTGGGGACATGCTGGCTTAATTTACACCAGTCTCAGCTGTGCTGGCTGAGTCCCAGCTGAGCCAGGAGGGGCAGTGTTTTGCTGGCTGAGCTGGAATGAGGTATGTATGCTGGTGTAGCCCAGTTGGAACCAGGACTCAGCTGGATCAGCCAGAGATCCGCCACATCCCAATTCCCCTCAGCCCAGCATAAATAAGTAGGGAATTGTGCCCTAAGTATAGATTCTTATGTAGCCAAAATGACACCATCCACACACAAGAGGGAGAACATAAGAAGAGCCTGTTGGAACAGGCCAATGGTCCATGTAGTCCAGCATCACAATGACTGTCTCCTCCTGCAGTTTCTAGCAACTGGTATTCAGAAGCATCCTGGGGTTATTAGCAGGCTCAGGAAAACCCCAGGGCTTGAAGAAATACATACAATAAATGGGGAAAACAGTCCAGTGATGGCTAATCATCCCCCATGGTCACGGATTGCTGTATTGTTGGAGGAGGAAATAAACAAAACAACAGTTGGCAGGTGGTGGTGGTGGATTGAGCATGGCTGGGTGGACACCTCAACAGCAGTACTCCAATTATAAAACAATAATGGCCACAGAACATCAGTAATATCAGAACAATGCTATTTTATTATAGCTTGTTTTTACAGTAACTTCAGTGAGGATTTATTTTTGTGAAAAAACCAATTCTTTTGCTTCTTGGGCTAAGTAACTGATAGCACAAGGCCGTGCACAACTGATCAAAAGTAAGTTCTATTGTCAATGGGATTCACTCCTAGGTAAATGTGTATAAGATTATAGCCTAAATTGTCTTTCTGAGGAGCTGAAAATCAGTGGCAAAAACATAACCCTTGAAATGGCTTTATCCTGTTTTTTCCCCATTGGGTACCAAATCTATGGCTAAAATGAAGTGTAGTTTTGAGATTCACAAAATAAATATTCATCTACTTGATAAACAAACATGAGTTCAAACTTTAATTTTGAACTTGTAGATCAGCCTTTGCCAATCTGATGCCCTCCAGATGTTTTGGACTACAACTCCTGCCAGCCCCAGCCAGCATTGTTGAACAGCATCAGATCAATTCTGAATATTAGTCATTGCTGTGCTAAAAATATCACAAAAGTTTGACATACTTGACAAATATAAAAATTTCAACCCACAAATCATTAAAGAGTTAATTTTGTTGTTTGCTTTTATGTATTATATGCCTATTATGCTTCTAGGATTTATTGTTAAGGGCATGGGCTATGTTTTTGAGCTGATTGTTCTCAGTACAAACATCAGATTATCTATGAACTCAGCCTCAGCTCTGCTTGTCATAGAATCATAGAGTTGGAAGTGACCTATAAGGCCATCGAGTCCAACACCTTCTCAATGTAGGAATCCAAATTAAAGCACACCCGACATATGTGTAATATAATAATATTGTCCTATTTACAGGGTTGTTATGGAATGTATGGAAAATACTTTGAGGCCAGGATAAAGAGGTCTGTAAATTGAGGAACTGCACTGATACAATGTACAAGAGGTTGTGTAATTGTGGCTGTAGCTCAGTGGTAGTGCATCTGGCTTGCATGCTGAAGGTCCCAAGTTCAATCCTTGGCATCTGCAGGTAGGGCTGTCTAAAACTCTGGAGAGCCAGTGCCAGTCAGGGTAGACAATATACTAAATGGATCAATGAGTCTGACTCAGTATAAGGCAGCTTACTATGTTTCCATGAGAAGGTCTTTGTATGTAACTTGATTTGCCCTGGGTAAGAATATGGGGAAAAGTCACTGTATATGTGTATTATGATTATATTGATACAGTAGGGCGCAGCTAATACGGCGGGTTAGGGACCAGGCCCCCACCGTAAAGCAGAAATCGCTGTAAAGCAGGGCCCCATAGACTATAATGGGCCGCATCGCGCAAAAATGATGTCACAATGGTGCGCGATGGAAAAAACCTGCCGTATTAGTGGAACAAGCGCTGTAAGAGCGGGGCCTTTCCCTAATTGAAAACCGCCGCATGAACAAAGCGCCGTAAAGCGGGGCCCTACTGTATTCTCATTTAAAATTAAGGTCCCATTCATAGCAGCACTTTGCATTTTTGCAACATCTAGAAAACAATATTTATAGGTGGTTGTAATGGGGGCCTGTCATAAATATATGATTTTTAAAATGTTTTGCAGGTTTATTGTATACCTTTAATAGAGAATTCTCCAACTTTAGATGCTATTGCCTGTAATCTCTCAAACAATAGCAATTGGTCAGAGATAAGCTACTTTAAATAGATCCTTGTTTTTAGATCCTTGTTTTGAGAAGGTTGAGTATATTTTTTTAAAACCAAAGCTCTTCAGTTCTTTCCAAGACCGCTTTTCCTTGTAAGATCCAAGCACTCTTTATTTCTGCATGTGCCAATTATTTCCTGGTTATTTCTAAACTTCAATTTTCATTTCATTAGTAATTTTTCTTTCCCCCTTTATTGATTTGTTCCAGAGTGCTCTCTTCTAAAACCATCTTCTAATAATCTCATGTCATAAATCAAGGGTATATAATTTCAAATTGCAACACACACACACACACTGCATCACCAAAAGACCCTGACTCCTTCAAATGTTGGATAAAATAAATACATACTTAAACAAGAGAGAATAACACTTGCAACTAGCATGGCTTGCTGTTTTAATCACAAAACAGTGTTTAATCCTAAACAGTGGCTTTTGTCTTCAGTAATGGGAACTTCTGTCCCCAAATCAGCAAGGAAAGCTCCAGCTGTACTCATGGTTTTTCTTGTATGTGTCTCCCTCCCTCCCTCCCTCTTTTTCTGTCTCCTATCCACAGTTGCAATTTTCATTTAAAATAAAGGCAGATTGATGGCCTCCAGTGTCCCAACAATGTTCATTAGACAGTTTAGCACCCACTTCTGAACAGGGATAGTGGAGAAATTCAATTTGGTTCACATTTAAAAGCGAATTTATCAAATTCACACTGTCCAAAACAATATGAGAACCAAAACACAGCCATCCTTCAAAATTCGCACTTATTCAAATGTTGCGATGCAGTTCTCCAACCAACCAATGTTTACAAAAATGCACGTATGAGGGGGAAATGTGCAGAAAATGAATATATTAGTGAAAATAATGTACAAAAATGCAATATATTGGGAGAAATCGCTTGCAAAAATGTATACTTTACTTAAAAATGCATACAAATGTGTTTCGTTGGAAAAAGTCACACTAAAATGGTGAAGAATTTTCATGAGTTTTTTTTTTTAAAAAAAAAAGCTAATTGAGGCAGAACTGAATTTAAGACTGGAAAAATGAGAAACCGAGAGAACCAAAATTAGCAGATCTTTCCGCCCCTGCTCCTGAGTAAGTTGCCTTTTGTTTGCAACTGTAGAATCGGCATGGAATTCAATTTTATCAGTAGAAACCTGGGGAATGATTTCTTTACAGTGTGCATAAAGAGCAAACACTTCACACCATTTAGCTGCTACTCCCATTGCAATATTATCTCTGCTGTCATCTTCAAGTTCTGATTGTGATGTTCACATAAGCTTAGCATCAGTCATCAGTTGTCCTGGTCTCTGTTGGTTCCACTACATATTGCAACCTATTTCATTACAGATCACCTTACTGCTTATTTTTTCTTTTGCCATTTCTGCATTTGACTGGTGTGATTACTATAATGCACTCTATGAGGTGTTGCTTGTGAAAATAATTCAAGAATTATGCTCTGAATTGAGTCACAGGCTCAATTCTGAATATGAGTTGCTGAAAATTGCAGGAGGGGACAGTGCTCTTGCACTCAGATTCTGCTTGCTTGTGGGCTTCCCACAGGCATCTGGTTGGCCACTGTGTGAACAAGATACTGGACTAGATAGCCCACTGGCCTGTTTATTTATTTATTTATTAAATTTATACCCCGCCTTATGGCCCAAAGGCCCTCAAGGCGGCTTACTGTTCCAGTAGGTTCTTACTATGTTCTAATATTCTTGTGTTCTTAAGAGTTATAACTGATCCAAAATTCAGTGGCCAGAATGTGAAGTGGCTCAGGTCATAGCGACCACATTACACCAGTCGTAAAAGACATTCAATGATGGTTTTGCAATATAAAGCTTTATATATCCGTAACAACTTTGCTCATATGAGAAATCTCTTTATTCACACATACATATCAATGTGCATTGAGATCATCAGAGGAGGCTAGTCTACAAGCTTGTCTACCATCTGAAAGGCATCAGGGGAAGTACACAAAGTCTAGACACCTGGAGATTATATTAGCACTCAAGTACTAAAGTTACATAGATGTGGCCTCTCAGTCTCTCTTTATCATCTATATCAGGAAGGGTTAATAGGCTCCAATATAAGTTTTTTTGTCTGGCCACATCAGCCCCTCACTTCACACCCTGTTGGGCTGGCAAGGTGCTGCTTCTCACCTACTTTTCAAGTAGCTGCCTCTTACTTATCTTGTATCTTGTGGAACGCCTCTCCCGCTATGAACCGACCCGGTCACTTCTCTCAGCATCTAAGGCCCTCCTCCGGGTACCAACCCATCAGGAAGCCCGGAGGACAGTTACTCGATCTAGGGCCTTTTCTGTAGTGGCCCCCGAACTGTGGAACAGCCTCCCCGAAGAAGTATGCCTGGCGCCGACACTTCTATCTTTTCGGCGCCAGGTTAAGACCTGGCTATGCTCCCAGGCATTTTAAGCGTTTAATGTTATAATTTTAAATCTTTTTTTGTTTGCTGTTTATGTTTACTGTTGGTAGGTTGATTTTATTGTGATATTCTGTATTTTAATCTTTTGTACACCGCCCAGAGAGCCACTCGCTATGGGCGGTTTAAAAATGAAACAAACAAACAAATAAATAAATAAATAAATACTTCTTGCAGAAAATTAAATATCACCTGCCTTGAAAGTTCACCTACCAAGTTAGAAGTGATACCTTGAGTGGCGTTTGTGGCCTGAGCAATGCCATTTACTTACTTCATTGCATTTACTGACATTGTACTCACTAAAATTTGAAACAAATTATTAGTTTACTTAAATAGAAGCTGAAATTTCATTTTTGAATGTGGAATTCTTTCATGCTGCTGCATCAATTATACCAGGGGTAGCTAACTTGTGGCCCTACAGATGTTATTGGACGACAACTTCCATCATCCCTGACCATTGGCCATGCTGGCTGAGGCTTATGAGAGTTGAAGTCCAACAACATTTGGAGGGCTACAGGTTAGAAGTGCAATACTGCCATCCATCCTGGATCCAACATTGTTACTTGTGGCCTTGGAGTGCCTATTTTCAGCTCCGGCTGGTTTGCCAGCTACAGCCCCTTTTAGACAAAGACAATTTGGCTATATTACTCCATGTGCAGATTACCTCCAGATTGGATTATTGTAACACGCTCTACATGAGGCTGCCCTTGAAGATGACTTTGAAACTTCAGCTGCTCCAAAAGGCAGCAGCCAGATTACTGGCTAGGGTTGCTTTTGGAACTCATATAACCCCTGTTCTAAAACATTTGCATTGGTTGCCAGTTTGTTTCCAGGCCCAATTTAAGGTACTTACGCATGTGTATAAAGCCCTAAATGACTCAGGCTTCAAATATCTGAGAGACTGCCTCCTTCCTTACAGACCCTCTCAGGTGTTAAGATCAGTAGAGGGGGACTTCTTAGTAGTTCAGCCACTCTCAGAAGTTGGGGTGGAAGAGGACATTCTCTGTGGCAGCCCCTAAGTTGTGGAATTCCCTCTCTAAAGAGGTGTGCCTGGCCCCTTTGCTGTACAGTTTTTGGCAAATAATAAAGACATACCTCTTTACCCTGGCCTTTGACACTTGAGATTTGTGTTTTCAGGACCCAAGCTATTCTTGGGAATGTAACTTGTTTTAATTGCTCTTAATACTGAATTTTAAACTGTTGTAACCCACCCTGGGACCTACTAGTGAAGGAATAATAATAATAATAAGAGGAGGAGGAGGAGTGGTTGGGAGAAGAAGAAAAGAAACTGGACTTGCATCATTGTTATAGCAATACTATTATAGTATGTTGTGTAGCAGTACTTGAAATGCTTTTCTGCACCACTGGAGTTTGCTTTGATGTTGGCCACCTTTTTGTTTCCTTCTTCTGCACTTTCTCTACAGTTTATATGCATAAGAAGACTGTTTCTTCCAAGTGTACCTTGCACTTGCAATGGGTTGCTGTTGAAACTAATGGTTTGCCTGTCCTTGGCTCCCTTTTACAAAGTTTAGACTGGATTGCTGCTGTGTTTGTGATGTCTTAACCATCCTTGCATTCTGCTCTGTCTATAATTTTAAAACTCTCTTTATATTTTACAGCACTTTAGCATGAACATTTTTACTAAAGCCACAGAGTTAGGAAGAAAACGCCTTACTCTTCTTCAGAATTCAAAAGCAATACCTAAACTTTTCTTGCTGGCTACAGAATAAATGCTGCCTGAATGAGTAATGATTAGAAAGCTTTTGGAACTGTATTACCATAGGTGACAGCTCTGAGGAGATAGGCAGGTAATGTTAAGAGGCAAGGATAAGAGGCTATGACATTATGTCTGGAGGGTTAAGGACTCACAGTCAAAGCTTGAACTGCTATTACTGGATCAATACTTCTCAGTTCAACACTTATCTTGACTACTGGTTAGAGGCTTTTGTAGATATGAACACAGAGAGCAAAATAAAAGTGAAAAAATGATTGTTGCTATTCACTTACATGTGGATTGCTGAAGTTATTTAGGTTTCAGACCCACAACTCTCTTTTTTGTGGGGCAAACACCAGGTGCCCTACAAGCATGATAAAACCAATAAGTTATGAATTACTGTAAGGTTTCAGCAACCCCATTTTTCCCCTTCATTTTCTGCTGAAAGGAAACAAAAATCTTCAGACAGTCCTTCATACAGTTCTTCTTTAAATTCTATTACTCTGCAGCACAACCTCTCTTTCACACTTTACAAAACAATTATCTTCTCTGGAATTATTACATCTTTTAACATTTAGTGCCCCTGGAAGGCAGTGAACCTTATGGAAGTGGGCCTTAATGTAGCTGATATTTTCCCAGGAGGCCCAAAGGTAAGGAAAATGTTTTATAACCCCGAGGGCTGAATTTAAAGGCTACAATTTATACATTTTTGAAAGTATTGTGGTTTTTTGTGTGTATATATATATATATATATATATATATATATATATTCACTAATACGCAAAAAACCTTGCGGTTTAAGAATGTACCTATAGCCCACAGATATTTCTACCAAACTTTTAAAAACAGGGAAATTGGGCAGCTATAGTGAATGCACCAGAGGAGCAGGAGCCCTGAACTCCTCTTTGAGATACTGTACTGCCTTACAAAGTTGTCAAAATGCAAACACAATTTGGGTTGGTCTTTCACAGTCCAATCCACTTGCTGTGTAGCTTGGAAGAATTTGGTAACATGTGCCTCTTTGTAACCATTAACACAAGTGTTCTTACCACTGGATTCTGTACTAGTTGCAGTTTCCGCCCCATCTTGGAGGGCAACCCCATCTAGAATGCATTACAGTAATCTAAACTGGACCCAACCAAAGCAGTGGCTTGGTCAATTTTCTCTAGATTGGACCGCAGGTGCTGAGCTAGTCTAAACTGGTAAAAAAAACACTCCTGGGAACCCACATCATGTGTACCTCCATATATAACGCCGAGCCCAGAGCAGTTCCATACTTAAGGGCGAGTGTGACTCAATCCTGAGTCAGATCTAAACCCTTATACAAATTAACAGATGTCCCAAATGACAGTACTTCCATTTTATCTGGATTACCGCTCAGCTTGTTAGCACTCAGCCGTCACAATACAGCCCCCATACACCTGTTCAGGATTTTAGCTGCCTCCCTGGAATTGGATGGTAGAGAGGTAGAGGTGTGTGTGTGTACACATGCACACACACACACACAAACAGA